>NC_082710.1:167527417-167647098 GCF_030144855.1 Hypanus sabinus | reverse complement strand
GTTCCCTCTCCCCATCCCTACTGTGTTCCCTCTCCGCATCCTCACTGTGTTCCCTCTCCTCATCCCCACTGTGTTCCCTCTCCCTATCCCCACTGTGTTCCCTCTCCCCATCCTCACAACGCTCCCTCTCCTCATCCCCACTGTGTTCCCTCTCTCTGTCCCCACTGTGTTCCCTCTCCCCATCCCCACTGTTCCCTCTTCTCATCCCCACTGTGTTTCCTCTCCCATTCCCACTGTTCCCTCTCTCTGTCCCCACTGTGTTCCCTCTCCCCATCCCCACTGTTCCCTCTGCTCATCCCCACTGTGTTCCCTCTCTCTGTCCCCACTGTGTTCCCTCTCCCCATCCCCACACTTCCCTCTTCTCATCCCCACTGTGTTCCCTCTCCCCAGACCCACTGTTCCCTCTCCTCATCCCCACTGTGTTCCCTCTCCCCGTCCCCACTGTGTTCCCTATCCCCATCTCCACTGTGTTCCCTCTCTCTGTCCCCACTGTGTTCCCTCTTCTCATCCCCACTATGTTCCCTCTCCCCAGACCCACTGTTCCCTCTCCTCATCCCCACTGTGTTCCCTCTCCGCATCCCCACTGTGTTCCCTCTCCACATCCCCACTGTGTTCCCTCTCCCCGTCTCCACTGTGTTCCCTCTCTCTGTCCCCACTGTGTTCCCTCTTCTCATCCCCACTATGTTCCCTCTCCCCAGACCCACTGTTCCCTTCTTTCCTCATCCCCACTGTGTTCCCTCTCCGCATCCCCACTGTGTTCTCTCTCCACATCCCCACTGTGTTCCCTCTCCACATCCCCACTGTGTTCCCTCTCCCCGTCTCCACTGTGTTCCCTCTCTCTGTCCCCACTGTGTTCCCTCTTCTCATCCCCACTATGTTCCCTCTCCCCAGACCCACTGTTCCCTATCCCCATCCCCACTGTGTTCCCTCTCCCCATCCCCACTCTTCCCTCTTCTCATCCCCCCTGTGTTCCCTCTCCCCAGACCCACTGTTCCCTCTCCCCATCCCCACTGTGTTCCCTCTCCCCATCCCCACTCTTCCCTCTTCTCATCCCCACTGTGTTCCCTCTCCCCAGACCCACTGTTCCCTCTCCCCATCCCCACTGTGTTCCCTCTCTCGGTCCCCACTGTGTTCCCTCTCCCCATGCCCACTCTTCCCACTTCTCATCCCCACTGTGTTCCCTCTCCCCAGACCCACTGTTCCCTCTCCCCATCCCCACTGTCTTCCCTCTCTCTGTCCCCACTGTGTTCCCTCTCCCCAATCCCCACTGTGTTCCCTCTCCCCAACCCCACTGTGTTGCCTCTCTCTCTCCCCACTGTTCCTTCTCCCCATCCCCACTGTTCCCTCTCCTCATCCCTACCGTGTTCCCTCTCCCTATCCTCACAACGTTCCCCTCTCGCCATCCGTACTGTGTTCCCTCTCCCCATCCCTACTGTGTTCCCTCTCCGCATCCTCACTGTGTTCCCTCTCCTCATCCCCACTGTGTTCCCTCTCCTCATCCCCACTGTGTTCCCTCTCTCTGACCCAATGTTCCCTCTCTCTGTCCCCACTGTGTACCCTCTCCTCATCCCCACTGTGTTCCCTCTCTCTGTCCCCACTGCGTTCCCTCTCTCTGTCCCCACTGTGTACCCTCTCCTCATCCCCACTGTGTTCCCTCTCACGGTCCCCACTGTGTTCCCTCTCCCCATCCCCACTCTTCCCTCTTCTCATCCCCACTGTGTTCCCTCTCCCCAGACCCACTGTTCCCTCTCCCCATCCCCACTGTGTTCCCTCTCCCCATCCCCACTCTTCCCTCTTCACATCCCCACTGTGTTCCCTCTCCCCAGACCCACTGTTCCCTCTCCCCATCCCCACTGTGTTCCCTTTCTCGGTCCCCACTGTGTTCCCTCTCCCCATCCCCACTCTTCCCTCTTCTCATCCCCACTGTGTTCCCTCTCCCCAGACCCACTGTTCCCTCTCCCCGTCCCCACTGTCTTCCCTCTCTCTCTCCCCACTGTGTTCCCTCTCCCCAATCCCCACTGTGTTCCCTCTCCCCAACCCCACTGTGTTGCCTCTCTCTCTCCCCACTGTGTTCCTTCTCCCCATCCCCACTGTTCCCTCTCCTCATCCCCACCATGTTCCCTCTCCCTATCCTCACAACGTTCGCTCTCGCCATCCGTACTGTGTTCCCTCTCCCCATCCCTACTGTGTTCCCTCTCCGCATCCTCACTGTGTTCCCTCTCCTCATCCCCACTGTGTTCCCTCTCCCTATCCCCACTGTGTTCCCTCTCCCCATCCTCACAACGTTCCCTCTCCTCATCCCCACTGTGTTCCCTCTCTCTGTCCCCACTGTGTTCCCTCTCCCCATCCCCACTGTTCCCTCTTCTCATCCCCACTGTGTTTCCTCTCCCATTCCCACTGTTCCCTCTCTCTGTCCCCACTGTGTTCCCTCTCCCCATCCCCACTGTTCCCTCTGCTCATCCCCACTGTGTTCCCTCTCTCTGTCCCCACTGTGTTCCCTCTCCCCATCCCCACACTTCCCTCTTCTCATCCCCACTGTGTTCCCTCTCCCCAGACTCACTGTTCCCTCTCCTCATCCCCACTGTGTTCCCTCTCCCCGTCCCCACTGTGTTCCCTATCCCCATCTCCACTGTGTTCCCTCTCTCTGTCCCCACTGTGTTCCCTCTTCTCATCCCCACTATGTTCCCTCTCCCCAGACCCACTGTTCCCTCTCCTCATCCCCACTGTGTTCCCTCTCCGCATCCCCACTGTGTTCCCTCTCCACATCCCCACTGTGTTCCCTCTCCCCGTCTCCACTGTGTTCCCTCTCTCTGTCCCCACTGTTTTCCCTCTTCTCATCCCCACTATGTTCCCTCTCCCTAGACCCACTGTTCCCTCTCCTCATCCCCACTGTGTTCCCTCTCCCCAGTCCCACTGTTCCCTCTCCTCATCTCCACTGTGTTCCCTCTCCCCATCCCGACTGTGTTCCCTCTCCCCAATCCCCACTGTGTTCCCTCTCCCCAATCCCCACTGTGTTCCCTCTCCCCGTCTCCACTGTGTTCCCTCTCTCTGTCCCCACTGTTTTCCCTCTTCTCATCCCCACTATGTTCCCTCTCCCTAGACCCACTGTTCCCTCTCCTCATCCCCACTGTGTACCCTCTCCTCATCCCCACTGTGTTCCCTCTCCCCAATCCTCACTGTTCCCTCTCCCCATCCCCACTGTGTTCCCTCTCCCCAATCCCCACTGTTCCCTCTCCTCATCCCCACTGATTACCCTCTCCTCATCCCCACTGTGTTCCCTCTCCCCATCCCCACTGTGTTCCCTCTCCCTATCCCCACTGTGTTCCATCTCCCCACTGTTCTCTCTCCTGATTCCCACTGTTCCCTCTCTCTGTCCCCACTGTGTTCCCTCACCCCATCCCCACTGTTCCCTCTTCTCATCCCCACTGTGTTCCCTCTCCCCAATCCCCACTGTTCCCTCTCCCCATCCCTACTGTGTTCCCTCTCCGCATCCCCACTGTATTCCCTCTCCCCATCCCCACTGTGTTCCGTCTCCCCACTGTTCCCTCTCGTCAATCCCACTGTGTTCCCTCTCTCGGTCCCCACAGTGTTCCCTCTACCCATCCCCACTCTTCCCTCTTCTCATCCGAACTGTGTTCCCTCTCCCCAGACCCACTGTTCCCTCTCCTCATCCACACTGTGTTCCCTCTCCCCGTCCCCACTGTGTTCCCTATCTCCATCTCCACTGTGTTCCCTCTCTCTGTCCCCACTGTGTTCCCTCTTCTCATCCCCACTATGTTCCCTCTCCCCAGACCCACTGTTCCCTCTCCTCATCCCCACTGTGTTCCCTCTCCGCATCCCCACTGTGTTCTCTCTCCACATCCCCACTGTGTTCCCTCTCCACATCCCCACTGTGTTCCCTCTACCCGTCTCCACTGTGTTCCCTCTCTCTGTCCCCACTGTTTTTCCTCTTCTCATCCCCACTATGTTCCCTCTCCCTAGACCCACTGTTCCCTCTCCTCATCCCCACTGTGTTCCCTCTCCCCAGTCCCACTGTTCCCTCTCCTCATCTCCACTGTGTTCCCTCTCCCCATCCCGACTGTGTTCCCTCTCCCCAATCCCCACTGTGTTCCCTCTCCCCAATCCCCACTGTGTTCCCTCTCCCCGTCTCCACTGTGTTCCCTCTCTCTGTCCCCACTGTTTTCCCTCTTCTCATCCCCACTATGTTCCCTCTCCCTAGACCCACTGTTCCCTCTCCTCATCCCCACTGTGTACCCTCTCCTCATCCCCACTGTGTTCCCTCTCCCCAATCCTCACTGTTCCCTCTCCCCATCCCCACTGTGTTCCCTCTCCCCAATCCCCACTGTTCCCTCTCCTCATCCCCACTGATTACCCTCTCCTCATCCCCACTGTGTTCCCTCTCCCCATCCCCACTGTGTTCCCTCTCCCTATCCCCACTGTGTTCCATCTCCCCACTGTTCTCTCTCCTCATTCCCACTGTTCCCTCTCTCTGTCCCCACTGTGTTCCCTCACCCCATCCCCACTGTTCCCTTTTCTCATCCCCACTGTGTTCCCTCTCCCCATCCCCACTCTTCCCTCTTCTCATCCCCACTGTGTTCCCTCTCCCCAGACCCACTGTGTTCCCTCTCCCCAACCCCACTGTGTTGCCTCTCTCCCTCCCCACTGTGTTCCTTCTCCCCATCCCCACTGTTCCCTCTCCTCATCCCCACCGTGTTCCCTCTCCCTATCCTCACAACGTTCCCTCTCGCCATCCGTACTGTGTTCCCTCTCCCCATCCCTACTGTGTTCCCTCTCCGCATCCTCACTGTGTTCCCTCTCCTCATCCCCACTGTGTTCCCTCTCCCTATCCCCACTGTGTTCCCTCTCCCCATCCTCACAACGTTCCCTCTCCTCATCCCCACTGTGTTCCCTCTCTCTGTCCCCACTGTGTTCCCTCTCCCCATCCCCACTGTTCCCTCTTCTCATCCCCACTGTTCCCTCTGCTCATCCCCACTGTGTTCCCTCTCTCTGTCCCCACTGTGTTCCCTCTCCCCATCCCCACACTTCCCTCTTCTCATCCCCACTGTGTTCCCTCTCCCGAGACCCACTGTTCCCTCTCCTCATCCCCACTGTGTTCCCTCTCCCCGTCCCCACTGTGTTCCCTATCCCCATCTCCACTGTGTTCCCTCTCTCTGTCCCCACTGTGTTCCCTCTTCTCATCCCCACTATGTTCCCTCTCCCCAGACCCACTGTTCCCTCTCCTCATCCCCACTGTGTTTCCCTCTCCGCATCCCCACTGTGTTCTCTCTCCACATCCCCACTGTGTTCCCTCTCCACAACCCCACTGTGTTCCCTCTCCCCGTCTCCACTGTGTTCCCTCTCTCTGTCCCCACTGTTTTCCCCTCTTCTCATCCCCACTATGTTCCCTCTCCCTAGACCCACTGTTCCCTCTCCTCATCCCCACTGTGTTCCCTCTCCCCAGTCCCACTGTTCCCTCTCCTCATCTCCACTGTGTTCCCTCTCCCCATCCCGACTGTGTTCCCTCTCCCCAACCCCACTGTGTTGCCTCTCTCTCTCCCCACTGTGTTCCTTCTCCCCATCCCCACTGTTCCCTCTCCTCATCCCCACCATGTTCCCTCTCCCTATCCTCACAACGTTCCTCTCGCCATCCGTACTGTGTTCCCTCTCCCCATCCCTACTGTGTTCCCTCTCCGCATCCTCACTGTGTTCCCTCTCCTCATCCCCACTGTGTTCCCTCTCCCTATCCCACTGTGTTCCCTCTCCCCATCCTCACAACGTTCCCTCTCCTCATCCCCACTGTGTTCCCTCTCTCTGTCCCCACTGTGTTCCCTCTCCCCATCCCCACTGTTCCCTCTTCTCATCCCCACTGTGTTTCCTCTCCCATTCCCACTGTTCCCTCTCTCTGTCCCCACTGTGTTCCCTCTCCCATCCCCACTGTTCCCTCTGCTCATCCCCACTGTGTTCCTCTCTCTGTCCCCACTGTGTTCCCTCTCCCCATCCCCCACACTTCCCTCTTCTCATCCCCACTGTGTTCCCTCTCCCCAGACCCACTGTTCCCTCTCCTCATCCCCACTGTGTTCCCTCTCCCCGTCCCCACTGTGCTCCCTATCCCCATCTCCACTGTGTTCCCTCTCTCTGTCCCCACTGTGTTCCCTCTTCTCATCCCCACTATGTTCCCTCTCCCCAGACCCACTGTTCCCTCTCCTCATCCCCACTGTGTTCCCTCTCCGCATCCCCACTGTGTTCCCTCTCCACATCCCCACTGTGTTCCCTCTCCCCGTCTCCACTGTGTTCCCTCTCTCTGTCCCCACTGTTTTCCCTCTTCTCATCCCCACTATGTTCCCTCTCCCTAGACCCACTGTTCCCTCTCCTCATCCCCACTGTGTTCCCTCTCCCCAGTCCCACTGTTCCCTCTCCTCATCTCCACTGTGTTCCCTCTCCCCATCCCGACTGTGTTCCCTCTCCCCAATCCCCACTGTGTTCCCTCTCCCCAATCCCCACTGTGTTCCCTATCCCCATCTCCACTGTGTTCCCTCTCTCTGTCCCCACTGTGTTCCCTCTTCTCATCCCCACTATGTTCCCAATCCCCAGACCCACTGTTCCCTCTCCTCATCCCCACTGTGTTCCCTCTCCGCATCCCCACTGTGTTCTCTCTCCACATCCCCACTGTGTTCCCTCTCCACATCCCCACTGTGTTCCCTCTCCCCGTCTCCACTGTGTTCCCTCTCTCTGTCCCCACTGTTTTCCCTCTTCTCATCCCCACTATGTTCCCTCTCCCTAGACCCACTGTTCCCTCTCCTCATCCCCACTGTGTTCCCTCTCCCCAGTCCCACTGTTCCCTCTCCTCATCTCCACTGTGTTCCCTCTCCCCATCCCGACTGTGTTCCCTCTCCCCAATCCCCACTGTGTTCCCTCTCCCCAATCCCCACTGTGTTCCCTCTCCCCGTCTCCACTGTGTTCCCTCTCTCTGTCCCCACTGTTTTCCCTCTTCTCATCCCCACTATGTTCCCTCTCCCTAGACCCACTGTTCCCTCTCCTCATCCCCACTGTGTACCCTCTCCTCATCCCCACTGTGTTCCCTCTCCCCAATCCTCACTGTTCCCTCTCCCCATCCCCACTGTGTTCCCTCTCCCCAATCCCCACTGTTCCCTCTCCTCATCCCCACTGATTACCCTCTCCTCATCCCCACTGTGTTCCCTCTCCCCATCCCCACTGTTCCCTTTCCCTATCCCCACTGTGTTCCATCTCCCCACTGTTCTCTCTCCTCATTCCCACTGTTCCCTCTCTCTGTCCCCACTGTGTTCCCTCACCCCATCCCCACTGTTCCCTCTTCTCATCCCCACTGTGTTCCCTCTCCCCAATCCCCACTGTTCCCTCTCCCCATCCCTACTGTGTTCCCTCTCCGCATCCCCACTGTATTCCCTCTCCCCATCCCCACTGTGTTCCGTCTCCCCACTGTTCCCTCTCGTCATTCCCACTGTGTTCCCTCTCTCGGTCCCCACTGTGTTCCCTCTCCCCATCCCCACTCTTCCCTCTTCTCATCTCCACTGTGTTCCCTCTCCCCAGACCCACTGTTCCCTCTCCTCATCCCCACTGTGTTCCCTCTCCCCGTCCCCACTGTGTTCCCTATCCCCATCTCCACTGTGTTCCCTCTCTCTGTCCCCACTGTGTTCCCTCTTCTCATCCCCACTATGTTCCCTCTCCCCAGACCCACTGTTCCCTCTCCTCATCCCCACTGTGTTCCCTCTCCGCATCCCCACTGTGTTCTCTCTCCACATCCCCACTGTGTTCCCTCTCCACATCCCCACTGTGTTCCCTCTACCCGTCTCCACTGTGTTCCCTCTCTCTGTCCCCACTGTTTTCCCTCTTCTCATCCCCACTATGTTCCCTCTCCCTAGACCCACTGTTCCCTCTCCTCATCCCCACTGTGTTCCCTCTCCCCAGTCCCACTGTTCCCTCTCCTCATCTCCACTGTGTTCCCTCTCCCCATCCCGACTGTGTTCCCTCTCCCCAATCCCCACTGTGTTCCCTCTCCCCAATCCCCACTGTGTTCCCTCTCCCCGTCTCCACTGTGTTCCCTCTCTCTGTCCCCACTGTTTTCCCTCTTCTCATCCCCACTATGTTCCCTCTCCCTAGACCCACTGTTCCCTCTCCTCATCCCCACTGTGTACCCTCTCCTCATCCCCACTGTGTTCCCTCTCCCCAATCCTCACTGTTCCCTCTCCCCATCCCCACTGTGTTCCCTCTCCCCAATCCCCACTGTTCCCTCTCCTCATCCCCACTGATTACCCTCTCCTCATCCCCACTGTGTTCCCTCTCCCCATCCCCACTGTGTTCCCTCTCCCTATCCCCACTGTGTTCCATCTCCGCACTGTTCTCTCTCCTCATTCCCACTGTTCCCTCTCTCTGTCCCCACTGTGTTCCCTCACCCCATCCCCACTGTTCCCTTTTCTCATCCCCACTGTGTTCCCTCTCCCCATCCCCACTCTTCCCTCTTCTCATCCCCACTGTGTTCCCTCTCCCCAGACCCACTGTGTTCCCTCTCCCCAACCCCACTGTGTTGCCTCTCTCCCTCCCCACTGTGTTCCTTCTCCCCATCCCCACTGTTCCCTCTCCTCATCCCCACCGTGTTCCCTCTCCCTATCCTCACAACGTTCCCTCTCGCCATCCGTACTGTGTTCCCTCTCCCCATCCCTACTGTGTTCCCTCTCCGCATCCTCACTGTGTTCCCTCTCCTCATCCCCACTGTGTTCCCTCTCCCTATCCCCACTGTGTTCCCTCTCCCCATCCTCACAACGTTCCCTCTCCTCATCCCCACTGTGTTCCCTCTCTCTGTCCCCACTGTGTTCCCTCTCCCCATCCCCACTGTTCCCTCTTCTCATCCCCACTGTTCCCTCTGCTCATCCCCACTGTGTTCCCTCTCTCTGTCCCCACTGTGTTCCCTCTCCCCATCCCCACACTTCCCTCTTCTCATCCCCACTGTGTTCCCTCTCCCCAGACCCACTGTTCCCTCTCCTCATCCCCACTGTGTTCCCTCTCCCCGTCCCCACTGTGTTCCCTATCCCCATCTCCACAGTGTTCCCTCTCTCTGTTCCCACTGTGTTCCCTCTTCTCATCCCCACTATGTTCCCTCTCCCCAGACCCACTGTTCCCTCTCCTCATCCCCACCGTGTTCCCTCTCCGCATCCCCACTGTGTTCTCTCTCCACATCCCCACTGTGTTCCCTCTCCACAACCCCACTGTGTTCCCTCTCCCGGTCTCCACTGTGTTCCCTCTCTCTGTCCCCACTGTTTTCCCTCTTCTCATCCCCACTATGTTCCCTCTCCCTAGACCCACTGTTCCCTCTCCTCATCCCCACTGTGTTCCCTCTCCCCAGTCCCACTGTTCCCTCTCCTCATCTCCACTGTGTTCCCTCTCCCCATCCCGACTGTGTTCCCTCTCCCCAATCCCAACTGTGTTCCCACTGTCTGTCCCCACTGTGTTCCCTCTCCTCATCCCCACTGTGTTCCCTCTCCCCAATCCTCACTGTTCCCTCTCCCCATCCCCACTGTGTTCCCTCTCCCCAATCCCCACTGTTCCCTCTCCTCATCCCCACTGATTACCCTCTCCTCATCCCCACTGTGTTCCCTCTCCCCATCCCCACTGTGTTCCCTCTCCCTATCCCCACTGTGTTCCATCTCCCCACTGTTCTCTCTCCTCATTCCCACTGTTCCCTCTCTCTGTCCCCACTGTGTTCCCTCACCCCATCCCCACTGTTCCCTCTCCCCATCCCTACTGTGTTCCCTCTCCGCATCCCCACTGTATTCCCTCTCCCCATCCCCACTGCGTTCCGTCTCCCCACTGTTCCCTCTCCTCATTCCCACTGTGTTCCCTCTCTCTGTCCCCACTGTGTTCCCTCTCCCCATCCCCACTGTTCCCTCTTCTCATCCCCACTGTGTTCCCTTTCCCCAGACCCACTATTCCCTCTCCTCATCCCCACTGTGTTCCCTCTCTCTGTCCCCACTGTTCCCTCTCTCTGTCCCCACTGTGTACCCTCTCCTCATCCCCACTGTGTTCCCTCTCCCTGACCTCACAACGTTCCCTCTCCTCATCCCCACTGTGTTCCCACTCTCTGTCCCCACTGTGTTCCCTCTCCCCATCCCCACTGTTCCCTCTTCTCATCCCCACTGTTTCCTCTCCCCATCTCCACTGTGTTCCCTCTCTCTATCCCCACTGTGTACCCTCTCCTCATCCCCACTGTGTTCCCTCTCCCCAATCCTCACTGTTCCCTCTCCCCATTCCCACTGTGTTCCCTCTCCCCAATCCCCACTGTTCCCTCTCCTCATCCCCAGTGTGTTCCCTCTCCGCATCCCCACTGTGTTCTCTCTCCACATCCCCACTGTGTTCCCTCTCCACATCCCCACTGTGTTCCCTCTACCCGTCTCCACTGTGTTCCCTCTCTCTGTCCCCACTGTTTTCCCTCTTCTCATCCCCACTATGTTCCCTCTCCCTAGACCCACTGTTCCCTCTCCTCATCCCCACTGTGTTCCCTCTCCCCAGTCCCACTGTTCCCTCTCCTCATCTCCACTGTGTTCCCTCTCCCCATCCCGACTGTGTTCCCTCTCCCCAATCCCCACTGTGTTCCCTCTCCCCAATCCCCACTGTGTTCCCTCTCCCCGTCTCCACTGTGTTCCCTCTCTCTGTCCCCACTGTTTTCCCTCTTCTCATCCCCACTATGTTCCCTCTCCCTAGACCCACTGTTCCCTCTCCTCATCCCCACTGTGTACCCTCTCCTCATCCCCACTGTGTTCCCTCTCCCCAATCCTCACTGTTCCCTCTCCCCATCCCCACTGTGTTCCCTCTCCCCAATCCCCACTGTTCCCTCTCCTCATCCCCACTGATTACCCTCTCCTCATCCCCACTGTGTTCCCTCACCCCATCCCCACTGTTCCCTTTTCTCATCCCCACTGTGTTCCCTCTCCCCATCCCCACTCTTCCCTCTTCTCATCCCCACTGTGTTCCCTCTCCCCAGACCCACTGTGTTCCCTCTCCCCAACCCCACTGTGTTGCCTCTCTCCCTCCCCACTGTGTTCCTTCTCCCCATCCCCACTGTTCCCTCTCCTCATCCCCACCGTGTTCCCTCTCCCTATCCTCACAACGTTCCCTCTCGCCATCCGTACTGTGTTCCCTCTCCCCATCCCTACTGTGTTCCCTCTCCGCATCCTCACTGTGTTCCCTCTCCTCATCCCCACTGTGTTCCCTCTCCCTATCCCCACTGTGTTCCCTCTCCCCATCCTCACAACGTTCCCTCTCCTCATCCCCACTGTGTTCCCTCTCTCTGTCCCCACTGTGTTCCCTCTCCCCATCCCCACTGTTCCCTCTTCTCATCCCCACTGTTCCCTCTGCTCATCCCCACTGTGTTCCCTCTCTCTGTCCCCACTGTGTTCCCTCTCCCCATCCCCACACTTCCCTCTTCTCATCCCCACTGTGTTCCCTCTCCCCAGACCCACTGTTCCCTCTCCTCATCCCCACTGTGTTCCCTCTCCCCGTCCCCACTGTGTTCCCTATCCCCATCTCCACAGTGTTCCCTCTCTCTGTCCCCACTGTGTTCCCTCTTCTCATCCCCACTATGTTCCCTCTCCCCAGACCCACTGTTCCCTCTCCTCATCCCCACCGTGTTCCCTCTCCGCATCCCCACTGTGTTCTCTCTCCACATCCCCACTGTGTTCCCTCTCCACAACCCCACTGTGTTCCCTCTCCCGGTCTCCACTGTGTTCCCTCTCTCTGTCCCCACTGTTTTCCCTCTTCTCATCCCCACTATGTTCCCTCTCCCTAGACCCACTGTTCCCTCTCCTCATCCCCACTGTGTTCCCTCTCCCCAGTCCCACTGTTCCCTCTCCTCATCTCCACTGTGTTCCCTCTCCCCATCCCGACTGTGTTCCCTCTCCCCAATCCCAACTGTGTTCCCACTCTCTGTCCCCACTGTGTTCCCTCTCCTCATCCCCACTGTGTTCCCTCTCCCCAATCCTCACTGTTCCCTCTCCCCATCCCCACTGTGTTCCCTCTCCCCAATCCCCACTGTTCCCTCTCCTCATCCCCACTGATTACCCTCTCCTCATCCCCACTGTGTTCCCTCTCCCCATCCCCACTGTGTTCCCTCTCCCCATCCCCACTGTGTTCCCTCTCCACATCCCCACTGTGTTCCCTCTACCCGTCTCCACTGTGTTCCCTCTCTCTGTCCCCACTGTTTTCCCTCTTCTCATCCCCACTATGTTCCCTCTCCCTAGACCCACTGTTCCCTCTCCTCATCCCCACTGTGTTCCCTCTCCCCAGTCCCACTGTTCCCTCTCCTCATCTCCACTGTGTTCCCTCTCCCCATCCCGACTGTGTTCCCTCTCCCCAATCCCCACTGTGTTCCCTCTCCCCAATCCCCACTGTGTTCCCTCTCCCCGTCTCCACTGTGTTCCCTCTCTCTGTCCCCACTGTTTTCCCTCTTCTCATCCCCACTATGTTCCCTCTCCCTAGACCCACTGTTCCCTCTCCTCATCCCCACTGTGTACCCTCTCCTCATCCCCACTGTGTTCCCTCTCCCCAATCCTCACTGTTCCCTCTCCCCATCCCCACTGTGTTCCCTCTCCCCAATCCCCACTGTTCCCTCTCCTCATCCCCACTGATTACCCTCTCCTCATCCCCACTGTGTTCCCTCTCCCCATCCCCACTGTGTTCCCTCTCCCTATCCCCACTGTGTTCCATCTCCCCACTGTTCTCTCTCCTCATTCCCACTGTTCCCTCTCTCTGTCCCCACTGTGTTCCCTCACCCCATCCCCACTGTTCCCTTTTCTCATCCCCACTGTGTTCCCTCTCCCCATCCCCACTCTTCCCTCTTCTCATCCCCACTGTGTTCCCTCTCCCCAGACCCACTGTGTTCCCTCTCCCCAACCCCACTGTGTTGCCTCTCTCCCTCCCCACTGTGTTCCTTCTCCCCATCCCCACTGTTCCCTCTCCTCATCCCCACCGTGTTCCCTCTCCCTATCCTCACAACGTTCCCTCTCGCCATCCGTACTGTGTTCCCTCTCCCCATCCCTACTGTGTTCCCTCTCCGCATCCTCACTGTGTTCCCTCTCCTCATCCCCACTGTGTTCCCTCTCCCTATCCCCACTGTGTTCCCTCTCCCCATCCTCACAACGTTCCCTCTCCTCATCCCCACTGTGTTCCCTCTCTCTGTCCCCACTGTGTTCCCTCTCCCCATCCCCACTGTTCCCTCTTCTCATCCCCACTGTTCCCTCTGCTCATCCCCACTGTGTTCCCTCTCTCTGTCCCCACTGTGTTCCCTCTCCCCATCCCCACACTTCCCTCTTCTCATCCCCACTGTGTTCCCTCTCCCCAGACCCACTGTTCCCTCTCCTCATCCCCACTGTGTTCCCTCTCCCCGTCCCCACTGTGTTCCCTATCCCCATCTCCACAGTGTTCCCTCTCTCTGTCCCCACTGTGTTCCCTCTTCTCATCCCCACTATGTTCCCTCTCCCCAGACCCACTGTTCCCTCTCCTCATCCCCACCGTGTTCCCTCTCCGCATCCCCACTGTGTTCTCTCTCCACATCCCCACTGTGTTCCCTCTCCACAACCCCACTGTGTTCCCTCTCCCGGTCTCCACTGTGTTCCCTCTCTCTGTCCCCACTGTTTTCCCTCTTCTCATCCCCACTATGTTCCCTCTCCCTAGACCCACTGTTCCCTCTCCTCATCCCCACTGTGTTCCCTCTCCCCAGTCCCACTGTTCCCTCTCCTCATCTCCACTGTGTTCCCTCTCCCCATCCCGACTGTGTTCCCTCTCCCCAATCCCAACTGTGTTCCCACTCTCTGTCCCCACTGTGTTCCCTCTCCTCATCCCCACTGTGTTCCCTCTCCCCAATCCTCACTGTTCCCTCTCCCCATCCCCACTGTGTTCCCTCTCCCCAATCCCCACTGTTCCCTCTCCTCATCCCCACTGATTACCCTCTCCTCATCCCCACTGTGTTCCCTCTCCCCATCCCCACTGTGTTCCCTCTCCCTATCCCCACTGTGTTCCATCTCCCCACTGTTCTCTCTCCTCATTCCCACTGTTCCCTCTCTCTGTCCCCACTGTGTTCCCTCACCCAATCCCCACTGTTCCCTCTCCCCATCCCTACTGTGTTCCCTCTCCGCATCCCCACTGTATTCCCTCTCCCCATCCCCACTGCGTTCCGTCTCCCCACTGTTCCCTCTCCTCATTCCCACTGTGTTCCCTCTCTCTGTCCCCACTGTGTTCCCTCTCCCCATCCCCGCTGTTCCCTCTTCTCATCCCCACTGTGTTCCCTTTCCCCAGACCCACTGTTCCCTCTCCTCATCCCCACTGTGTTCCCTCTCTCTGTCCCCACTGTTCCCTCTCTCTGTCCCCACTGTGTACCCTCTCCTCATCCCCACTGTGTTCCCTCTCCCTGACCTCACAACGTTCCCTCTCCTCATCCCCACTGTGTTCCCACTCTCTGTCCCCACTGTGTTCCCTCTCCCCATCCCCACTGTTCCCTCTTCTCATCCCCACTGTTTCCTCTCCCCATCTCCACTGTGTTCCCTCTCTCTATCCCCACTGTGTACCCTCTCCTCATCCCCACTGTGTTCCCTCTCCCCAATCCTCACTGTTCCCTCTCCCCATCCCCACTGTGTTCCCTCTCCCCAATCCCCACTGTTCCCTCTCCTCATCCCCAGTGTGTTCCCACTCTCTGTCCCCACTGTGTTCCCTCTCCCCACCCCCACTGTTCCCTCTTCTCATCCCCACTGTTTTCTCTCCCCATCTCCACTGTGTTCCCTCTCTCTGTCCCCACTGTGTACCCTCTCCTCATCCCCACTGTGTTCCCTCTCCCCAATCCTCACTGTTCCCTCTCCCCATCCCCACTGTTCCCTCTCCCCAATCCCCACTGTTCCCTCTCCTCATCCCCACTGTGTTCCCTCTCTCTGTCCCCACTTTGTTCCCTCTCCCCATCCCCACTGTTCCCTCTCCTCATCCCCACTGTGTTCCCTCTCTCTCTGTCCCCACTTTGTACCCTCTCCTCATCCCCACTGTGTTCCCTCTCCCCATCCCCACTGTGTTCCCTCTCCCTATCCCCACTGTGTTCCATCTCCCCACTATTCCCTCTCCTCATTCCCACTGTTCCCTCTCTCTGTCCCCACTGTGTTCCCTCTCTCCATCCCCACTGTTCCCTCTTCTCATCCCCACTGTGTTCCCTCTCCCCAATCCCCACTGTTGCCTCTCCCCATCCCTACTGTGTTCCCTCTTCTCATCCCCACTGTGTTCCCTCTCCCCAATCCCCACTGTTCCCTCTCCCCATCCCTACTGTGTTCCCTCTCCCCATCCCCACTGTTCCCTCTGCTCATCCCCACTGTGTTCCCTCTCCTCATCCCCACTGTGTTCCCTCTCTCGGTCCCCACTGTGTTCCCTCTCCCCATCCCCACTCTTCCCTCTTCTCATCCCCACTGTGTTCCCTCTCCCCAGACCCACTGTTCCCTCTCCCCATCCCCACTGTGTTCCCTCTCCCCATCCCCACTCTTCCCTCTTCTCATCCCCACTGTGTTCCCTCTCCCCAGACTCACTGTTCCCTCTCCCCATCCCCACTGTGTTCCCTCTCTCGGTCCCCACTGTGTTCCCTCTCCCCATCCCCACTCTTCCCTCTTCTCATCACCACTGTGTTCCCTCTCCCCATACCCATTGTTCCCTCTCCCCATCCCCACTGTGTTCCCTCTCTCGGTCCCCACTGTGTTCCCTCTCCCCATCCCCACTCTTCCCTCTTCTCATCCCCACTGTGTTCCCTCTCCCCAGACCCACTGTTCCCTCTCCCCGTCCCCACTGTCTTCCCTCTCTCTGTCCCCACTGTGTTCCCTCTCCCCAATCCCCACTGTGTTCCCTCTCCCCAACCCCACTGTGTTGCCTCTCTCTCTCCCCACTGTGTTCCTTCTCCCCATCCCCACTGTTCCCTCTCCTCATCCCCACCGTGTTCCCTCTCCCTATCCTCACAACGTTCCCTCTCGCCATCCGTACTGTGTTCCCTCTCCCCATCCCTACTGTGTTCCCTCTCCGCATCCTCACTGTGTTCCCTCTCCTCATCCCCACTGTGTTCCCTCTCCCTATCCCCACTGTGTTCCCTCTCCCCATCCTCACAACGTTCCCTCTCCTCATCCCCACTGTGTTCCCTCTCTCTGTCCCCACTGTGTTCCCTCTCCCCATCCCCACTGTTCCCTCTCCTCATCCCCACTGTGTTTCCTCTCCCATTCCCACTGTTCCCTCTCTCTGTCCCCACTGTGTTCCCTCTCCCCATCCCCACTATTCCCTCTGCTCATCCCCACTGTGTTCCCTCTCTCTGTCCCCACTGTGTTCCCTCTCCCCATCCCCACACTTCCCTCTTCTCATCCCCACTGTGTTCCCTCTCCCCAGACCCACTGTTCCCTCTCCTCATCCCCACTGTGTTCCCACTCCCCGTCCCCACTGTGTTCCCTCTCCCCATCTCCACTGTGTTCCCTCTCTCTGTCCCCACTGTGTTCCGTCTTCTCATCCCCACTATGTTCCCTCTCCCCAGACCCACTGTTCCCTCTCCTCATCCCCACTGTGTTCCCTCTCCGCATCCCCACTGTGTTATCTCTCCACATCCCCACTGTGTTCCCTCTCCACATCCCCACTGTGTTCCCTCTCCTCATTCCCACTGTGTTCCCTCTCTCTGTCCCCACTGTGTTCCGTCTTCTCATCCCCACTATGTTCCCTCTCCCCAGACCCACTGTTCCCTCTCCTCATCCCCACTGTGTTCCCTCTCTTCATCCCCACTGTGTTATCTCTCCACATCCCCACTGTGTTCCCTCTCCACATCCCCACTGTGTTCCCTCTCCCTGTCTCCACTGTGTTCCCTCTCTCTGTCCCCACTGTGTTCCCTCTTCTCATCCCCACTGTGTTCCCTTTCCCCAGACCCACTGTTCCCTCTCCTCATCCCCACTGTGTTCCCTCTCTCTGTCCCCAATGTTCCCTCTCTCTATCCCCACTGTGTACCCTCTCCTCATCCCCACTGTGTTCCCTCTCCCCAATCCTCACTGTTCCCTCTCCCCATCCGCACTGTGTTCCCTCTCCCCAATCCCCACTGTTCCCTCTCCTCATCCCCACTGATTACCCTCTCCTCATCCCCACTGTATTCCCTCTCCCCATCCCCACTGTGTTCCCTCTCCCTATCCCCACTGTGTTCCATCTCCCCACTGTTCTCTCTCCTCATTCCCACTGTTCCCTCTCTCTGTCCCCACTGTGTTCCCTCACCCCATCCCCACTGTTCCCTCTTCTCATCCCCACTGTGTTCCCTCTCCCCAATCCCCACTGTTCCCTCTCCCCATCCCTACTGTGTTCCCTCTCCGCATCCCCACTGTATTCCCTCTCCCCATCCCCACTGTGTTCCGTCTCCCCACTGTTCCCTCTCCTCATTCCCACTGTGTTCCCTCTCTCTGTCCCCACTGTGTTCCCTCTCCCCATCCCCACTGTTCCCTCTTCTCATCCCCACTGTGTTCCCTTTCCCCAGACCCACTGTTCCCTCTCCTCATCCCCACTGTGTTCCCTCTCTCTGTCCCCAATGTTCCCTCTCTCTGTCCCCACTGTGTACCCTCTCCTCATCCCCACTGTGTTCCCTCTCCCTGACCTCACAACGTTCCCTCTCCTCATCCCCACTGTGTTCCCACTCTCTGTCCCCACTGTGTTCCCTCTCCCCATCCCCACTGTTCCCTCTTCTCATCCCCACTGTGTTCCCTTTCCCCAGACCCACTGTTCCCTCTCCTCATCCCCACTGTGTTCCCTCTCTCTGTCCCCAATGTTCCCTCTCTCTATCCCCACTGTGTACCCTCTCCTCATCCCCACTGTGTTCCCTCTCCCCAATCCTCACTGTTCCCTCTCCCCATCCCCACTGTGTTCCCTCTCCCCAATCCCCACTGTTCCCTCTCCTCATCCCCACTGTGTTCCCACTCTCTGTCCCCACTGTGTTCCCTCTCCCCACCCCCACTGTTCCCTCTCCTCATCCCCACTGTGTTCCCTCTCTCTGTCCCCAATGTTCCCTCTCTCTGTCCCCACTGTGTACCCTCTCCTCATCCCCACTGTGTTCCCTCTCCCTGACCTCACAACGTTCCCTCTCCTCATCCCCACTGTGTTCCCACTCTCTGTCCCCACTGTGTTCCCTCTCCCCATCCCCACTGTTCCCTCTTCTCATCCCCACTGTGTTCCCTTTCCCCAGACCCACTGTTCCCTCTCCTCATCCCCACTGTGTTCCCTCTCTCTGTCCCCAATGTTCCCTCTCTCTATCCCCACTGTGTACCCTCTCCTCATCCCCACTGTGTTCCCTCTCCCCAATCCTCACTGTTCCCTCTCCCCATCCCCACTGTGTTCCCTCTCCCCAATCCCCACTGTTCCCTCTCCTCATCCCCACTGTGTTCCCACTCTCTGTCCCCACTGTGTTCCCTCTCCCCACCCCCACTGTTCCCTCTCCTCATCCCCACTGTGTTACCTCTCTCTATCCCCACTGTGTACCCTCTCCTCATCCCCACTGTGTTCCCTCTCCCCAATCCTCACTGTTCCCTCTCCCCATCCCCACTGTGTTCCCTCTCCCCAATCCCCACTGTTCCCTCTCCTCATCCCCACTGTGTTCCCACTCTCTGTCCCCACTGTGTTCCCTCTCCCCACCCCCACTGTTCCCTCTTCTCATCCCCACTGTTTTCTCTCCCCATCTCCACTGTGCTCCCTCTCTCTGTCCCCACTGTGTACCCTCTCCTCATCCCCACTGTGTTCCCTCTCCCCAATCCTCACTGTTCCCTCTCCCCATCCCCACTGTTCCCTCTCCCCAATCCCCACTGTTCCCTCTCCTCATCCCCACTGTGTTCCCTCTCTCTGTCCCCACTTTGTTCCCTCTCCCCATCCCCACTGTTCCCTCTCCTCATCCCCACTGTGTTCCCTCTCTCTCTGTCCCCACTTTGTACCCTCTCCTCATCCCCACTGTGTTCCCTCTCCCCATCCCCACTGTGTTCCCTCTCCCTATCCCCACTGTGTTCCATCTCCCCACTATTCCCTCTCCTCATTCCCACTGTTCCCTCTCTCTGTCCCCACTGTGTTCCCTCTCTCCATCCCCACTGTTCCCTCTTCTCATCCCCACTGTGTTCCCTCTCCCCAATCCCCACTGTTCCCTCTCCCCATCCCTACTGTGTTCCCTCTCCGCATCCCCACTGTGTTCCCTCTCCCTATCCCCACTGTTCCATCTCCCCACTATTCCCTCTCCTCATTCCCACTGTTCCCTCTCTCTGTCCCCACTGTGTTCCCTCTCTCCATCCCCACTGTTCCCTCTTCTCATCCCCACTGTGTTCCCTCTCCCCAATGTTCCCTCTCCCCATCACTACTGTGTTCCCTCTCCCCATCCCCACTGTTCCCTCTTCTCATCCCCACTGTGTTCCCTTTCCCCAGACCCACTGTTCCCTCTCCTCATCCCCACTGTGTTCCCTCTCTCTGTCCCCACTGTTCCCTCTCTCTGTCCCCACTGTGTTCCCTCTCCTCATCCCCACTGTGTTCCCTCTCCCCAATCCCCACTGTGTTCCCTCTCCACATCCCCAGTGTGTTCCCTCTCTCTGTCCCCACTGCGTTCCCTCTCTCTATCCCCACTGTGTACCCTCTCCTCATCCCCACTGTGTTCCCTCTCCCCATCCCCACTGTTCCCTCTCCTCATCCCCACTGTGTTCCCTCTCTCGGTCCCCACTGTGTTCCCTCTCCCCATCCCCACTCTTCCCTCTTCTCATCCCCACTGTGTTCCCTCTCCCCAGACCCACTGTTCCCTCTCCCCATCCCCACTGTGTTCCCTCTCCCCATCCCCACTCTTCCCTCTTCTCATCCCCACTGTGTTCCCTTTCCCCAGACCCACTGTTCCCTCTCCTCATCCCCACTGTGTTCCCTCTCTCTGTCCCCACTGTTCCCTCTCTCTGTCCCCACTGTGTTCCCTCTCTCGGTCCCCACTGTGTTCCCTCTCCCCATCCCCACTCTTCCCTCTTCTCATCCCCACTGTGTTCCCTCTCCCCAGACCCACTGTTCCCTCTCCCCATCCCCACTGTGTTCCCTCTCCCCATCCCCACTCTTCCCTCTTCTCATCCCCACTGTGTTCCCTCTCCCCAGACCCACTGTTCCCTCTCCCCATCCCCACTGTGTTTCCTCTCTCGGTCCCCACTGTGTTCCCTCTCCCCATCCGCACTCTTCCCTCTTCTCATCCCCACTGTGTTCCCTCTCCCCAGACCCACTGTTTCCTCTCCCCGTCCCCACTGTCTTCCCTCTCTCTGTCCCCACTGTGTTCCCACTCCCCAATCCCCACTGTGTTCCCTCTCCCCAACCCCACTGTGTTGCCTCTCTCTCTCCCCACTGTGTTCCTTCTCCCCATCCCCACTGTTCCCTCTCCTCATCCCTACCGTGTTCCCTCTCCCTATCCTCACAACGTTCCCTCTCGCCATCCGTACTGTGTTCCCTCTCCCCATCCCTACTGTGTTCCCTCTCCGCATCCTCACTGTGTTCCCTCTCCTCATCCCCACTGTGTTCCCTCTCCTCATCCCCACTGTGTTCCCTCTCTCTGTCCCCACTGTTCCCTCTCTCTGTCCCCACTGTGTACCCTCTCCTCATCCCCACTGTGTTCCCTCTCCCCAATACCCACTGTGTTCCCTCTCCACATCCCCACTGTGTTCCCTCTCTCTGTCCCCACTGCGTTCCCTCTCTCTGTCCCCACTGTGTTCCCTCTCTCGGTCCCCACTGTGTTCCCTCTCCCCATCCCCACTCTTCCCTCTTCTCATCCCCCCTGTGTTCCCTCTCCCCAGACCCACTATTCCCTCTCCCCATCCCCACTGTGTTCCCTCTCCCCATCCCCACTCTTCCCTCTTCTCATCCCCACTGTGTTCCCTCTCCCCAGACCCACTGTTCCCTCTCCCCATCCCCACTGTGTTCCCTCTCTCGGTCCCCACTGTGTTCCCTCTCCCCATCCCCACTCTTCCCTCTTCTCATCCCCATTGTTCCCTCTCCCCATCCCCACTGTTTTCCCTCTCTCGGTCCCCACTGTGTTCCCTCTCCCCATCCCCACTCTTCCCTCTTCTCATCCCCACTGTGTTCCCTCTCCCCAGACTCACTGTTCCCTCTCCCCGTCCCCACTGTCTTCCCTCTCTCTGTCCCCACTGTGTTCCCTCTCCCCAATCCCCACTGTGTTCCCTCTCCCCAACCCCACTGTGTTGCCTCTCTCTCTCCCCACTGTGTTCCTTCTCCCCATCCCCACTGTTCCCTCTCCTCATCCCCACCGTGTTCCCTCTCTCTGTCCCCACTGCGTTCCCTCTCTCTGTCCCCACTGTGTTCCCTCTCTCGGTCCCCACTGTGTTCCCTCTCCCCATCCCCACTCTTCCCTCTTCTCATCCCCCCTGTGTTCCCTCTCCCCAGACCCACTATTCCCTCTCCCCATCCCCACTGTGTTCCCTCTCCCCATCCCCACTCTTCCCTCTTCTCATCCCCACTGTGTTCCCTCTCCCCAGACCCACTGTTCCCTCTCCCCATCCCCACTGTGTTCCCTCTCTCGGTCCCCACTGTGTTCCCTCTCCCCATCCCCACTCTTCCCTCTTCTCATCCCCATTGTTCCCTCTCCCCATCCCCACTGTTTTCCCTCTCTCGGTCCCCACTGTGTTCCCTCTCCCCATCCCCACTCTTCCCTCTTCTCATCCCCACTGTGTTCCCTCTCCCCAGACCCACTGTTCCCTCTCCCCGTCCCCACTGTCTTCCCTCTTTCTGTCCCCACTGTGTTCCCTCTCCCCAATCCCCACTGTGTTCCCTCTCCCCAACCCCACTGTGTTGCCTCTCTCTCTCCCCACTGTGTTCCTTCTCCCCATCCCCACTGTTCCCTCTCCTCATCCCCACCGTGTTCCCTCTCCCTATCCTCACAACGTTCCCTCTCGCCATCCGTACTGTGTTCCCTCTCCCCATCCCTACTGTGTTCCCTCTCCGCATCCTCACTGTGTTCCCTCTCCTCATCCCCACTGTGTTCCCTCTCCCTATCCCCACTGTGTTCCCTCTCCCCATCCTCACAACGTTCCCTCTCCGCATCCCCACTGTGTTCCCTCTCTCTGTCCCCACTGTGTTCCCTCTCCCCATCCCCACTGTTCCCTCTTCTCATCCCCACTGTGTTTCCTCTCCCATTCCCACTGTTCCCTCTCTCTGTCCCCACTGTGTTCCCTCTCCCCATCCCCACTGTTCCCTCTGCTCATCCCCACTGTGTTCCCTCTCTCTGTCCCCACTGTGTTCCCTCTCCCCATCCCCACACTTCCCTCTTCTCATCCCCACTGTATTCCCTCTCCCCAGACCCACTGTTCCCTCTCCTCATCCCCACTGTGTTCCCTCTCCCCGTCCCCACTGTGTTCCCTCTCCCCATCTCCACTGTGTTCCCTCTCTCTGTCCCCACTGTGTTCCCTCTTCTCATCCCCACTATGTTCCCTCTCCCCAGACCCACTGTTCCCTCTCCTCATCCCCACTGTGTTCCCTCTCCGCATCCCCACTGTGTTCTCTCTCCACATCCCCACTGTGTTCCCTCTCCACATCCCCACTGTGTTCCCTCTCCCCGTCTCCACTGTGTTCCCTCTCTCTGTCCCCACTGTGTTCCCTCTTCTCATCCCCACTATGTTCCCTCTCCCCAGACCCACTGTTCCCTCTCCCCATCCCCACTGTGTTCCCTCTCCCCATCCCCACTCTTCCCTCTTCTCATCCCCCCTGTGTTCCCTCTCCCCAGACCCACTGTTCCCTCTCCCCATCCCCACTGTGTTCCCTCTCCCCATCCCCACTCTTCCCTCTTCTCATCCCCACTGTGTTCCCTCTCCCCAGACCCACTGTTCCCTCTCCCCATCCCCACTGTGTTCCCTCTCTCGGTCCCCACTGTGTTCCCTCTCCCCATCCCCACTCTTCCCTCTTCTCATCCCCATTGTTCCCTCTCCCCATCCCCACTGTGTTCCCTCTCTCGGTCCCCACTGTGTTCCCTCTCCCCATCCCCACTCTTCCATCTTCTCATCCCCACTGTGTTCCCTCTCCCCAGACCCACTGTTCCCTCTCCCCGTCCCCACTGTCTTCCCTCTCTCTGTCCCCACTGTGTTCCCTCTCCCCAATCCCCACTGTGTTCCCTCTCCCCAACCCCACTGTGTTGCCTCTCTCTCTCCCCACTGTGTTCCTTCTCCCCATCCCCACTGTTCCCTCTCCTCATCCCCACCGTGTTCCCTCTCCCTATCCTCACAACGTTCCCTCTCGCCATCCGTACTGTGTTCCCTCTCCCCATCCCTACTGTGTTCCCTCTCCGCATCCTCACTTTGTTCCCTCTCCTCATCCCCACTGTGTTCCCTCTCCCTATCCCCACTGTGTTCCCTCTCCCCATCCTCACAACGTTCCCTCTCCGCATCCCCACTGTGTTCCCTCTCTCTGTCCCCACTGTGTTCCCTCTCCCCATCCCCACTGTTCCCTCTTCTCATCCCCACTGTGTTTCCTCTCCCATTCCCACTGTTCCCTCTCTCTGTCCCCACTGTGTTCCCTCTCCCCATCCCCACTGTTCCCTCTGCTCATCCCCACTGTGTTCCCTCTCTCTGTCCCCACTGTGTTCCCTCTCCCCATCCCCACACTTCCCTCTTCTCATCCCCACTGTGTTCCCTCTCCCCAGACCCACTGTTCCCTCTCCTCATCCCCACTGTGTTCCCTCTCCCCGTCCCCACTGTGTTCCCTCTCCCCATCTCCACTGTGTTCCCTCTCTCTGTCCCCACTGTGTTCCCTCTTCTCATCCCCACTATGTTCCCTCTCCCCAGACCCACTGTTCCCTCTCCTCATCCCCACTGTGTTCCCTCTCCGCATCCCCACTGTGTTCTCTCTCCACATCCCCACTGTGTTCCCTCTCCACATCCCCACTGTGTTCCCTCTCCCCGTCTCCACTGTGTTCCCTCTCTCTGTCCCCACTGTGTTCCCTCTTCTCATCCCCACTATGTTCCCTCTCCCCAGACCCACTGTTCCCTCTCCTCATCCCCACTGTGTTCCCTCTCCCCAGTCCCACTGTTCCCTCTCCTCATCTCCACTGTGTTCCCTCTCCCCATCCCGACTGTGTTCCCTCTCCCCAATCCCCACTGTGTTCCCTCTCCCCAATCCCCACTGTGTTCCCACTCTCTGTCCCCACTGTGTTCCCTCTCCCCATCCCCACTGTTCCCTCTTCTCATCCCCAGTGTTTCCTCTCCCCATCTCCACTGTGTTCCTTCTCTCTGTCCCCACTGTTTACCCTCTCCCTATCCCCACTGTGTTCCATCTCCCCACTGTTCTCTCTCCTCATTCCCACTGTTCCCTCTCTCTGTTCTCTCTGTCCCCACTGTGTTCCCTCACCCCATCCCCACTGTTCCCTCTTCTCATCCCCACTGTGTTCCCTCTCCCCAATCCCCACTGTTCCCTCTCCCCATCCCTACTGTGTTCCCTCTCCGCATCCCCACTGTATTCCCTCTCCCCATCCCCACTGTGTTCCGTCTCCCCACTGTTCCCTCTCCTCATTCCCACTGTGTTCCCTCTCTCTGTCCCCACTGTGTTCCCTCTCCCCATCCCCACTGTTCCCTCTTCTCACCCCCACTGTGTTCCCTTTCCCCAGACCCACTGTTCCCTCTCCTCATCCCCACTGTGTTCCCTCTCTCTGTCCCCACTGTTCCCTCTCTCTGTCCCCACTGTGTACCCTCTCCTCATCCCCACTGTGTTCCCTCTCCCCAATCCCCACTGTGTTCCCTCTCCCCATCTCCACTGTGTTCCCTCTCTCTGTCCCCACTGTGTTCCCTCTTCTCATCCCCACTATGTTCCCTCTCCCCAGACCCACTGTTCCCTCTCCTCATCCCCACTGTGTTCCCTCTCCGCATCCCCACTGTGTTCTCTCTCCACATCCCCACTGTGTTCCCTCTCCACATCCCCACTGTGTTCCCTCTCCCCGTCTCCACTGTGTTCCCTCTCTCTGTCCCCACTGTGTTCCCTCTTCTCATCCCCACTATGTTCCCTCTCCCCAGACCCACTGTTCCCTCTCCCCATCCCCACTGTGTTCCCTCTCCCCATCCCCACTCTTCCCTCTTCTCATCCCCCCTGTGTTCCCTCTCCCCAGACCCACTGTTCCCTCTCCCCATCCCCACTGTGTTCCCTCTCCCCATCCCCACTCTTCCCTCTTCTCATCCCCACTGTGTTCCCTCTCCCCAGACCCACTGTTCCCTCTCCCCATCCCCACTGTGTTCCCTCTCTCGGTCCCCACTGTGTTCCCTCTCCCCATCCCCACTCTTCCCTCTTCTCATCCCCATTGTTCCCTCTCCCCATCCCCACTGTGTTCCCTCTCTCGGTCCCCACTGTGTTCCCTCTCCCCATCCCCACTCTTCCATCTTCTCATCCCCACTGTGTTCCCTCTCCCCAGACCCACTGTTCCCTCTCCCCGTCCCCACTGTCTTCCCTCTCTCTGTCCCCACTGTGTTCCCTCTCCCCAATCCCCACTGTGTTCCCTCTCCCCAACCCCACTGTGTTGCCTCTCTCTCTCCCCACTGTGTTCCTTCTCCCCATCCCCACTGTTCCCTCTCCTCATCCCCACCGTGTTCCCTCTCCCTATCCTCACAACGTTCCCTCTCGCCATCCGTACTGTGTTCCCTCTCCCCATCCCTACTGTGTTCCCTCTCCGCATCCTCACTTTGTTCCCTCTCCTCATCCCCACTGTGTTCCCTCTCCCTATCCCCACTGTGTTCCCTCTCCCCATCCTCACAACGTTCCCTCTCCGCATCCCCACTGTGTTCCCTCTCTCTGTCCCCACTGTGTTCCCTCTCCCCATCCCCACTGTTCCCTCTTCTCATCCCCACTGTGTTTCCTCTCCCATTCCCACTGTTCCCTCTCTCTGTCCCCACTGTGTTCCCTCTCCCCATCCCCACTGTTCCCTCTGCTCATCCCCACTGTGTTCCCTCTCTCTGTCCCCACTGTGTTCCCTCTCCCCATCCCCACACTTCCCTCTTCTCATCCCCACTGTGTTCCCTCTCCCCAGACCCACTGTTCCCTCTCCTCATCCCCACTGTGTTCCCTCTCCCCGTCCCCACTGTGTTCCCTCTCCCCATCTCCACTGTGTTCCCTCTCTCTGTCCCCACTGTGTTCCCTCTTCTCATCCCCACTATGTTCCCTCTCCCCAGACCCACTGTTCCCTCTCCTCATCCCCACTGTGTTCCCTCTCCGCATCCCCACTGTGTTCTCTCTCCACATCCCCACTGTGTTCCCTCTCCACATCCCCACTGTGTTCCCTCTCCCCGTCTCCACTGTGTTCCCTCTCTCTGTCCCCACTGTGTTCCCTCTTCTCATCCCCACTATGTTCCCTCTCCCCAGACCCACTGTTCCCTCTCCTCATCCCCACTGTGTTCCCTCTCCCCAGTCCCACTGTTCCCTCTCCTCATCTCCACTGTGTTCCCTCTCCCCATCCCGACTGTGTTCCCTCTCCCCAATCCCCACTGTGTTCCCTCTCCCCAATCCCCACTGTGTTCCCACTCTCTGTCCCCACTGTGTTCCCTCTCCCCATCCCCACTGTTCCCTCTTCTCATCCCCAGTGTTTCCTCTCCCCATCTCCACTGTGTTCCTTCTCTCTGTCCCCACTGTTTACCCTCTCCCTATCCCCACTGTGTTCCATCTCCCCACTGTTCTCTCTCCTCATTCCCACTGTTCCCTCTCTCTGTTCTCTCTGTCCCCACTGTGTTCCCTCACCCCATCCCCACTGTTCCCTCTTCTCATCCCCACTGTGTTCCCTCTCCCCAATCCCCACTGTTCCCTCTCCCCATCCCTACTGTGTTCCCTCTCCGCATCCCCACTGTATTCCCTCTCCCCATCCCCACTGTGTTCCGTCTCCCCACTGTTCCCTCTCCTCATTCCCACTGTGTTCCCTCTCTCTGTCCCCACTGTGTTCCCTCTCCCCATCCCCACTGTTCCCTCTTCTCACCCCCACTGTGTTCCCTTTCCCCAGACCCACTGTTCCCTCTCCTCATCCCCACTGTGTTCCCTCTCTCTGTCCCCACTGTTCCCTCTCTCTGTCCCCACTGTGTACCCTCTCCTCATCCCCACTGTGTTCCCTCTCCCCAATCCCCACTGTGTTCCCTCTCCACATCCCCACTGTGTTCCCTCTCTCTGTCCCCACTGCGTTCCATCTCTCGGTCCCCTCTGTGTTCCCTCTCCCCATCCCCACTCTTCCCTCTTCTCATCCCCACTGTGTTCCCTCTCCCCAGACCCACTGTTCCCTCTCCCCATCCCCACTGTGTTCCCTCTCCCCATCCCCACTCTTCCCTCTTCTCATCCCCACTGTGTTCCCTCTCCCCAGACCCACTGTTCCCTCTCCCCATCCCCACTGTGTTCCCTCTCTCGGTCCCCACTGTGTTCCCTCTCCCCATCCCCACTCTTCCCTCTTCTCATCCCCACTGTGTTCCCTCTCCCCAGACCCACTGTTTCCTCTCCCCGTCCCCACTGTCTTCCCTCTCTCTGTCCCCACTGTGTTCCCACTCCCCAATCCCCACTGTGTTCCCTCTCCCCAACCCCACTGTGTTGCCTCTCTCTCTCCCCACTGTGTTCCTTCTCCCCATCCCCACTGTTCCCTCTCCTCATCCCTACCGTGTTCCCTCTCCCTATCCTCACAACGTTCCCTCTCGCCATCCGTACTGTGTTCCCTCTCCCCATCCCTACTGTGTTCCCTCTCCGCATCCTCACTGTGTTCCCTCTCCTCATCCCCACTGTGTTCCCTCTCTCTGTCCCCACTGTTCCCTCTCTCTGTCCCCACTGTGTACCCTCTCCACATCCCCACTGTGTTCCCTCTCCCCAATACCCACTGTGTTCCCTCTCCACATCCCCACTGTGTTCCCTCTCTCTGTCCCCACTGCGTTCCCTCTCTCTGTCCCCACTGTGTACCCTCTCCTCATCCCCACTGGGTTCCCTCTCCCCATCCCCACTGTTCCCTCTCCTCATCCCCACTGTGTTCCCTCTCTCGGTCCCCACTGTGTTCCCTCTCCCCATCCCCACTCTTCCCTCTTCTCATCCCCACTGTGTTCCCTCTCCCCAGACCCACTGTTCCCTCTCCCCATCCCCACTGTGTTCCCTCTCCCCATGCCCACTCTTCCCTCTTCTCATCCCCACTGTGTTCCCTCTCCCCAGACCCACTGTTCCCTCTCCCCATCCCCACTGTGTTCCCTCTCTCGGTCCCCACTGTGTTCCCTCTCCCCATCCCCACTCTTCCCTCTTCTCATCCCCATTGTTCCCTCTCCCCATCCCCACTGTGTTCCCTCTCTCGGTCCCCACTGTTCCCTCTTCTCATCCCCACTGTGTTCCCTCTCCCCAATCCCCACTGTTCCCTCTCCCCATCCCTACTGTGTTCCCTCTCCCCATCCCCACTGTTCCCTCTTCTCATCCCCACTGTGTTCCCTTTCCCCAGACCCACTGTTCCCTCTCCTCATCCCCACTGTTCCCTCTCTCTGTCCCCACTGTTCCCTCTCTCTGTCCCCACTGTGTACCCTCTCCTCATCCCCACTGTGTTCCCTCTCCCCAATCCCCACTGTGTTCCCTCTCCACATCCCCACTGTGTTCCCTCTCTCTGTCCCCACTGCGTTCCCTCTCTCGGTCCCCACTGTGTTCCCTCTCCCCATCCCCACTCTTCCCTCTTCTCATCCCCACTGTGTTCCCTCTCCCCAGACCCACTGTTCCCTCTCCCCATCCCCACTCTTCCCTCTTCTCATCCCCACTGTGTTCCCTCTCCCCAGACCCACTGTTCCCTCTCCCCATCCCCACTGTGTTCCCTCTCTCGGTCCCCACTGTGTTCCCTCTCCCCATCCCCACTCTTCCCTCTTCTCATCCCCACTGTGTTCCCTCTCCCCAGACCCACTGTTTCCTCTCCCCGTCCCCACTGTCTTCCCTCTCTCTGTCCCCACTGTGTTCCCACTCCCCAATCCCCACTGTGTTCCCTCTCCCCAACCCCACTGTGTTGCCTCTCTCTCTCCCCACTGTGTTCCTTCTCCCCATCCCCTCTGTTCCCTCTCCTCATCCCTACCGTGTTCCCTCTCCCTATCCTCACAACGTTCCCTCTCGCCATCCGTACTGTGTTCCCTCTCCCCATCCCTACTGTGTTCCCTCTCTGCATCCTCACTGTGTTCCCTCTCCTCATCCCCACTGTGTTCCCTCTCCTCATCCCCACTGTGTTCCCTCTCTCTGTCCCCACTGTTCCCTCTCTCTGTCCCCACTGTGTACCCTCTCCTCATCCCCACTGTGTTCCCACTCCCCAATCCCCACTGTGTTCCCTCTCCCCAACCCCACTGTGTTGCCTCTCTCTCTCCCCACTGTGTTCCTTCTCCCCATCCCCACTGTTCCCTCTCCTCATCCCTACCGTGTTCCCTCTCCCTATCCTCACAACGTTCCCTCTCGCCATCCGTACTGTGTTCCCTCTCCCCATCCCTACTGTGTTCCCTCTCTGCATCCTCACTGTGTTCCCTCTCCTCATCCCCACTGTGTTCCCTCTCCTCATCCCCACTGTGTTCCCTCTCTCTGTCCCCACTGTTCCCTCTCTCTGTCCCCACTGTGTACCCTCTCCTCATCCCCACTGTGTTCCCTCTCCCCAATACCCACTGTGTTCCCTCTCCACATCCCCACTGTGTTCCCTCTCTCTGTCCCCACTGCGTTCCCTCTCTCTGTCCCCACTGTGTACCCTCTCCTCATCCCCACTGGGTTCCCTCTCCCCATCCCCACTGTTCCCTCTCCTCATCCCCACTGTGTTCCCTCTCTCGGTCCCCACTGTGTTCCCTCTCCCCATCCCCACTCTTCCCTCTTCTCATCCCCACTGTGTTCCCTCTCCCTAGACCCACTGTTCCCTCTCCCCATCCCCACTGTGTTCCCTCTCCCCATGCCCACTCTTCCCTCTTCTCATCCCCACTGTGTTCCCTCTCCCCAGACCCACTGTTCCCTCTCCCCATCCCCACTGTGTTCCCTCTCTCGGTCCCCACTGTGTTCCCTCTCCCCATCCCCACTCTTCCCTCTTCTCATCCCCATTGTTCCCTCTCCCCATCCCCACTGTTCCCTCTTCTCATCCCCACTGTTTCCTCTCCCCATCTCCACTGTGTTCCCTCTCTCTATCCCCACTGTGTACCCTCTCCTCATCCCCACTGTGTTCCCTCTCCCCAATCCTCACTGTTCCCTCTCCCCATCCCCACTGTGTTCCCTCTCCCCAATCCCCACTGTTCCCTCTCCTCATCCCCACTGTGTTGCCTCTCTCTCTCCCCACTGTGTTCCTTCTCCCCATCCCCACTGTTCCCTCTCCTCATCCCCACCGTGTTCCCTCTCCCTATCCTCACAACGTTCCCTCTCGCCATCCGTACTGTGTTCCCTCTCCCCATCCCTACTGTGTTCCCTCTCCGCATCCTCACTGTGTTCCCTCTCCTCATCCCCACTGTGTTCCCTCTCCCTATCCCCACTGTGTTCCCTCTCCCCATCCTCACAACGTTCCCTCTCCTCATCCCCACTGTGTTCCCTCTCTCTGTCCCCACTGTGTTCCCTCTCCCCATCCCCACTGTTCCCTCTTCTCATCCCCACTGTGTTTCCTCTCCCATTCCCACTGTTCCCTCTCTCTGTCCCCACTGTGTTCCCTCTCCCCATCCCCACTGTTCCCTCTGCTCATCCCCACTGTGTTCCCTCTCTCTGTCCCCACTGTGTTCCCTCTCCCCATCCCCACACTTCCCTCTTCTCATCCCCACTGTGTTCCCTCTCCCCAGACCCACTGTTCCCTCTCCTCATCCCCACTGTGTTCCCTCCCCGTCCCCACTGTGTTCCCTCTCCCCATCTCCACTGTGTTCCCTCTCTCTGTCCCCACTGTGTTCCCTCTTCTCATCCCCACTATGTTCCCTCTCCCCAGACCCACTGTTCCCTCTCCTCATCCCCACTGTGTTCCCTCTCCGCATCCCCACTGTGTTCCCTCTCCACATCCCCACTGTGTTCCCTCTCCACATCCCCACTGTGTTCCCTCTCCCCGTCTCCACTGTGTTCCCTCTCTCTGTCCCCACTGTGTTCCCTCTTCTCATCCCCACTATGTTCCCTCTCCCCAGACCCACTGTTTCCTCTCCCCGTCCCCACTGTCTTCCCTCTCTCTGTCCCCACTGTGTTCCCACTCCCCAATCCCCACTGTGTTCCCTCTCCCCAACCCCACTGTGTTGCCTCTCTCTCTCCCCACTGTGTTCCTTCTCCCCATCCCCACTGTTCCCTCTCCTCATCCCTACCGTGTTCCCTCTCCCTATCCTCACAACGTTCCCTCTCGCCATCCGTACTGTGTTCCCTCTCCCCATCCCTACTGTGTTCCCTCTCCGCATCCTCACTGTGTTCCCTCTCCTCATCCCCACTGTGTTCCCTCTCCTCATCCCCACTGTGTTCCCTCTCTCTGTCCCCACTGTTCCCTCTCTCTGTCCCCACTGTGTACCCTCTCCTCATCCCCACTGTGTTCCCTCTCCCCAATACCCACTGTGTTCCCTCTCCACATCCCCACTGTGTTCCCTCTCTCTGTCCCCACTGCGTTCCCTCTCTCTGTCCCCACTGTGTACCCTCTCCTCATCCCCACTGGGTTCCCTCTCCCCATCCCCACTGTTCCCTCTCCTCATCCCCACTGTGTTCCCTCTCTCGGTCCCCACTGTGTTCCCTCTCCCCATCCCCACTCTTCCCTCTTCTCATCCCCACTGTGTTCCCTCTCCCCAGACCCACTGTTCCCTCTCCCCATCCCCACTGTGTTCCCTCTCCCCATGCCCACTCTTCCCTCTTCTCATCCCCACTGTGTTCCCTCTCCCCAGACCCACTGTTCCCTCTCCCCATCCCCACTGTGTTCCCTCTCTCGGTCCCCACTGTGTTCCCTCTCCCCATCCCCACTCTTCCCTCTTCTCATCCCCATTGTTCCCTCTCCCCATCCCCACTGTGTTCCCTCTCTCGGTCCCCACTGTTCCCTCTTCTCATCCCCACTGTGTTCCCTCTCCCCAATCCCCACTGTTCCGTCTCCCCATCCCTACTGTGTTCCCTCTCCCCATCCCCACTGTTCCCTCTTCTCATCCCCACTGTGTTCCCTTTCCCCACACCCACTGTTCCCTCTCCTCATCCCCACTGTGTTCCCTCTCTCTGTCCCCACTGTTCCCTCTATCTGTCCCCACTGTGTACCCTCTCCTCATCCCCACTGTGTTCCCTCTCCCCAATCCCCACTGTGTTCCCTCTCCACATCCCCACTGTGTTCCCTCTCTCTGTCCCCACTGCGTTCCCTCTCTCGGTCCCCACTGTGTTCCCTCTCCCCATCCCCACTCTTCCCTCTTCTCATCCCCACTGTGTTCCCTCTCCCCAGACCCACTGTTCCCTCTCCCCATCCCCACTCTTCCCTCTTCTCATCCCCACTGTGTTCCCTCTCCCCAGACCCACTGTTCCCTCTCCCCATCCCCACTGTGTTCCCTCTCTCGGTCCCCACTGTGTTCCCTCTCCCCATCCCCACTCTTCCCTCTTCTCATCCCCACTGTGTTCCCTCTCCCCAGACCCACTGTTTCCTCTCCCCGTCCCCACTGTCTTCCCTCTCTCTGTCCCCACTGTGTTCCCACTCCCCAATCCCCACTGTGTTCCCTCTCCCCAACCCCACTGTGTTGCCTCTCTCTCTCCCCACTGTGTTCCTTCTCCCCATCCCCACTGTTCCCTCTCCTCATCCCTACCGTGTTCCCTCTCCCTATCCTCACAACGTTCCCTCTCGCCATCCGTACTGTGTTCCCTCTCCCCATCCCTACTGTGTTCCCTCTCCGCATCCTCACTGTGTTCCCTCTCCTCATCCCCACTGTGTTCCCTCTCCTCATCCCCACTGTGTTCCCTCTCTCTGTCCCCACTGTTCCCTCTCTCTGTCCCCACTGTGTACCCTCTCCTCATCCCCACTGTGTTCCCTCTCCCCAATACCCACTGTGTTCCCTCTCCACATCCCCACTGTGTTCCCTCTCTCTGTCCCCACTGCGTTCCCTCTCTCTGTCCCCACTGTGTACCCTCTCCTCATCCCCACTGGGTTCCCTCTCCCCATCCCCACTGTTCCCTCTCCTCATCCCCACTGTGTTCCCTCTCTCGGTCCCCACTGTGTTCCCTCTCCCCATCCCCACTCTTCCCTCTTCTCATCCCCACTGTGTTCCCTCTCCCCAGACCCACTGTTCCCTCTCCCCATCCCCACTGTGTTCCCTCTCCCCATGCCCACTCTTCCCTCTTCTCATCCCCACTGTGTTCCCTCTCCCCAGACCCACTGTTCCCTCTCCCCATCCCCACTGTGTTCCCTCTCTCGGTCCCCACTGTGTTCCCTCTCCCCATCCCCACTCTTCCCTCTTCTCATCCCCATTGTTCCCTCTCCCCATCCCCACTGTGTTCCCTCTCTCGGTCCCCACTGTGTTCCCTCTCCCCATCCCCACTGTTCCCTCTTCTCATCCCCACTGTTTCCTCTCCCCATCTCCACTGTGTTCCCTCTCTCTATCCCCACTGTGTACCCTCTCCTCATCCCCACTGTGTTCCCTCTCCCCAATTCTCACTGTTCCCTCTCCCCATCCCCACTGTGTTCCCTCTCCCCAATCCCCACTGTTCCCTCTCCTCATCCCCACTGTTGCCTCTCTCTCTCCCCACTGTGTTCCTTCTCCCCATCCCCACTGTTCCCTCTCCTCATCCCCACCGTGTTCCCTCTCCCTATCCTCACAACGTTCCCTCTCGCCATCCTCACTGTGTTCCCTCTCCTCATCCCCACTGTGTTCCCTCTCCCTATCCCCACTGTGTTCCCTCTCCCCATCCTCACAACGTTCCCTCTCCTCATCCCCTCTGTGTTCCCTCTCTCTGTCCCCACTGTGTTCCCTCTCCCCATCCCCACTGTTCCCTCTTCTCATCCCCACTGTGTTTCCTCTCCCATTCCCACTGTTCCCTCTCTCTGTCCCCACTGTGTTCCCTCTCCCCATCCCCACTGTTCCCTCTGCTCATCCCCACTGTGTTCCCTCTCTCTGTCCCCACTGTGTTCCCTCTCCCCATCCCCACACTTCCCTCTTCTCATCCCCACTGTGTTCCCTCTCCCCAGACCCACTGTTCCCTCTCCTCATCCCCACTGTGTTCCCTCTCCCCGTCCCCACTGTGTTCCCTCTCCCCATCTCCACTGTGTTCCCTCTCTCTGTCCCCACTGTGTTCCCTCTTCTCATCCCCACTATGTTCCCTCTCCCCAGACCCACTGTTCCCTCTCCTCATCCCCACTGTGTTCCCTCTCCGCATCCCCACTGTGTTCTCTCTCCACATCCCCACTGTGTTCCCTCTCCACATCCCCTCTGTGTTCCCTCTCTCTGTCCCCACTGTGTTCCCTCTCCCCATCCCCATTGTTCCCTCTCCTCATCCCCACTGTGTTCCCTCTCCCTGTCCCCACTGTGTTCCCTCTCCCCAATCCCCACTGTGTTCCCTCTCCGTTCTGTGTTCTTTGTCCCTGTCCACACTGTGCTTGCCACTGACTGTGACTGGAAACTGTTGTTCCTATAATGATGTGTGCTGGAGTTTGCCTGTTGTGTGTTTGTCCGTGTGCTGAGGGGCCGGTTTCTGTGCTGCCCTGCTCTGATCATCTGCAGAGAGGAAATGCAAGAGAGAGTTTATCGGAGAGGGCCCACAGACCGAGAGAAAAGGAGAGATAGCAACAGTATCAGAGACACAGTCAGGTGCATCGACTGAGAGAGGTAGGCAGGGAGTAAGAGAGAGAGAGAGAGGTAGACTAGAGACTGAGCAAGTGGGAGGCAGACACATAAAGATGGCGTGACATGCAGACAGACATAGAAAGAAAGAAGGATAGACAGATTTAGATGGAGACAGAGACTAATAGAGAAAAGAAGACAGACAGAGGGACACAGACAGAGAGTAAGATAAAGGGAAAGAATGTTCGAAAATGACAGAGAGAACGAGACAGTGGGAGACGAGGAGACAGAAAGATGGGGTGTCCACATCTGGGTGGTTTTCTCTCACAGAATCAAATCCCTTGCTGATGTTTGGGCTCACGTTTACAAAACCTTCTCCGAGTGTTTGGGGCTGTTCCCACGACTGCATTAGTGGTGTTCAATGAGATATGAATTACAGATATTAAATTATTCAACCTAATAGCATTTGTGTAAAGCACGCAAACCCAAGCAAGGTCAGGTTCTTATATTAAATATTAAATCCCGGGAATGGGCCTTTGGAATTCTCCAGGATAGTCAGGAAGAGTATACGGCTCATCCCTGAAAATACTTGGATTAAAGCTCAGGATCACAGGAAGTCACCGTTATCCACACCAATCATCAGCTCATTTATCCAGGATTATGTGCTCCCAGTTCAGAGAAAACAAGGGTTAGACACAGAGTGAAGCTCCCCTGAAACTGCCCCTCACACACTCCCAGGGCAGAGACAGCACGGGTTAGACTCAAAGTGAAGCTCCCTCTACACTGTCCCACCGCATATTCTCAGTGCAAAAAGTAGTGAATCGTGTGTGTGTGTGTGTGTGTGTGTGTGTGTGTGTGTGTGTGTGTGTGTGTGTGTGTGTGTGTGTGTGTGTGTGTGTGTGTGTGTGTGTGTGTGTGTGTGTGTGTGTGTGTGTGTGTGTGTGAGTGTGTGTGTGTGTGTTTCCCCTTCTCTACACTCCTCATGATTCTGGACACGTCTATAACATCACTCCTTCATCTCTTGCACTCAATGGAATGAAGTCCCATCCTGTCTAACCTCTCCCTGTATTGTAGTCCTTGTCCATCCCACAGCAGGGAGACAGTACAGAGAGTGTCTAGTGAGTTGTGGGGATGTTGCGTTGGTGCAGGAAGCTCGGTGTCGCTCGTGGGCTGCCCCCAGCACACCCTCAGCAGCTCGTTGATGCAAACGATACATTTCACTGGATGTTCTGATGTGCACGTGACAGATAAAACCAGGCTTGCATCGTTATCTTTAGAAGTGAAGACAATACTCCAACGAGCTTGCATCACAGCCTCCCCACTGTGACCCTCTCTCCCTCCCACACACAGCCACAGACTCATCTGCTTTGCCAGTCCATCAATTTAAAACAAATTCATTTCCACATACATAACTCCTCCGATTATCCCCCCCATCTTCATGAATGTCTGCTTCAGGCTTCCGTTTAGCAAGACGGGCGGCAGCTCGACCCGCTAGGCCAGGAGGGAGTCTCCTCCGATTATTCCCCCCATCTTCATGAATGTCTGCTTCAGGCTTCCGTTTAGCAAGACGGGCGGCAGCTCGACCCGCTAGGCCAGGAGGGAGTCTCCTCCAGTGCTCAGCCCCTGTTTTACCTTGGACTCCCTTAGGTCTGAACCTTGGACCGGTGAGACAAGCACACCAGGCGGCCGGAGCAGGAGGAGGCCACTCGGGCTGACCCCAGCATTGGAAATGGTTGTGGCTGCCCTGCCCCAGGGCTCAGCTCCTCCTCTGGGCCTGTGTCCACATTCAGAACACAGAGCGTTGCAGGGTACAGCACAGGAACAAGCCCTTCAGCCCACAGTGTTGTGCCAAACTATTTAAACTGGTAATAAGATGGGCCAGTTATGCTTGTCACTTCTGCCTGCGCCAGGAGTTCCCACCCCGAGATCCACGGACACCGTGCTTCATGGAGGAGGTCCAGGGAACCCGTGGCCTATGCCCATACCCTTCCATTCGCCTCGTGCCGAGCTAACCATTGCTCAGAAGTCTCCGATGTACCTGCCTCTACCAGCATACTGCCACACCATCACTGTACTGTCTCCTGATATCTGACCTACCGACATGCAGCACTTCACACTTGGCTGGGTTAAACTCCATCTGCCATTTCTCTGCCCATATCTGCAATGCATGTCTGCCTCCACTTTAAATACTAACTTTAAATCCCAATGACCTCTGGGTTATGCAGACTCACTGCCCGCTACGAGCAGAAACAGTCCCACGGTTTTACATTAACTGGCCCCTCAGGGTAAAGAATGAAGAGGTCAAAGATAAAGATTGGCTTTAAACACTGAAGCATCGATGGGTCTGCACAACATTGTGGGCTGAAGGGCCTGTACTGTGCTGGGCGGTTCTACGCTCTGTACAGTGAGACGTGTTGTTTCCGCATCAACAGCCCGAGGTGCGCTGGGGGCAGCCCACGAGACTCGCCGTGCATCTGGTACTAACGTGGAACGCCCGCAACTTACTAACTCCAAACCGTGAGTCTTCGGACTGTGGGAGGCTCCTGGGGGAAATCCACTCTGTCACAGGGAGAAAGTACAAACCCCTTACACATCCTCCAAACGGTGTCCTCTCTTTCAAGGTGCTCTGACTAGTGGAAGCTTCTGAATATCTACCCTCACACCCTGCTCGTCACCTCCCTGTGGTTCCCCTCCTCCTTCCCTTTCTTTCACGGTCTTGTTAGAACCCTTCTTCTACAGTCCTTCCCTCTGTCTCTTCTTACTTCTCAGTTCATCAACCCCCCCACCCCCCAGCTCCCCTGTCTCACCTCTCACCTGCCAGCTGGTGCACCATTCCCCGCCCCACCTTCTTATTCTGGCTTCTGCCCCCTTCCTTCCCACTCCCAATGAAGGGTCTTGGCCCAAAACATCGACTGTTTATTCCTCTCCCTTGAAGCAGACTGAACCCCCCCCCCCCACCGAGCTCACCCAGCGATTGCGATGGTCAATATCCGCCTCTCCCTCCATGCCCGGTTTCACAGACACAGTACAACCTGCTTTCCCGTCAATTCATTTCAAATAACTCCTTTTCCATGAATAATAATCAAGCCTCTGACAAGACCCCTTGGGCTGGCACATGTTTCAATAAGGTCACCCCAACCCCCCACCATTCTTCTAAACTCAATATAGACCAAATCGGTGAGTTTCCCTTCACAGAACCAATAAATCATAAATATTCGGTGACTCTCCTTGGGACCGTCTCCAATGGCCTGATACCCTTTCTCAAGCAACAGATGCAAAACTCCATCAGTCTCCTGAACTGGTGTGGATAACCTCATTCAATCTACTGAACCAGTGAGGATAACATCACTCAGTCTCCTGAACTGGTGTGGATAACCTCATTCAGAATCAGAGTCCGGTTTATTATCACCGGCATGTGACGTGTAATTTGTTAACTTAGCAGCAGCAAGCAGTTCAATGTAATACCAAATCTAGCAGAGAGAAAAGAATAATAAAAAATGAAATAAAAGATAATAATAAATAAACAAGTAAATAATTACAAATATTGAATAGATTATTAAAAATGTGCAAAATCAGAAATACTGTATATTTTAAAAAGTGAGGTAGTGTCCAAAGCTTCAATGTCCATTTAGGAATCGGATGGCAGAGGGGAAGAAGCTGTTCAGGAATCGCTGAGTGTGTGCCTTCAGGTTTCTGTATCTCCTGCCTGATGGTAACAGTGAGAAAGGGCATACCCTGGGTGCTGGGGGTCCTTAATTATGGACGCTGCCTTTCTGAGACACCAGTCCCTAAAGATCTCCAGACTGCTTTGTAGGCTAGTGCTGAAGATGGAGCTGACTAGATTTACAACCCTCTGCAGCTTCTTTCGGTCCTGTGCAGTAGCTCCTCCATATCAGACAGCGATGCTGCCTGTCAGAAAGCTCTCCACAGTACAACTATAGAAGTTTTTGAGTGTATTTGTTGACATGCCAAATTGCTTCAAACTCCTAATAATATATAGCCGCTGTCTTGCCTTCTTTATGCCTACATTGATATGTTGGGACCAGGTTAGATCCTCAGAGATCTTGACACCCAGGAACTTGAAGCTGCTCACTCTCTCCACTTCTGATCCCTCTATGAGGATTGATGTGTGTTCCTTCATCTTACCCTTCCTGAATTCCACAATCAGCTCTTTCATCTTAATGACCTTGAGTGCCAGGTTGTTGCTGCAGCACCACTCCACTAGTTGGCATATCTCACTCCTGTACACCCTCTCATCACCACCTGAGATTCTACCAACAATGGTTGTATCATCAGTAAATTGAATGATGGTATTTGAGCTATGCCTAGCCACACAGTCATGGGTATATAGAGAGTAGAGCAGTGGACTAAGCGCATACCCCTGAGGTGCATCAGTGCTGACCATCAGCGAAGAGGATACGTTATTACCAATCCACACAGATTGGGGTCTTCTGGTTAGGAAGTCGAGGATCCAATTATAGAGGCCCAGTTTCTGCAACTTCTCAATTGGGATTGTGGCAATGATAGTATTTTCCTGAAAACTTCATTCAATTTCCTGAACCAGTGTGGACAACTTCATTCTGTCTCCTGGATCAGTGAGGATAACTCCAATTAGTTTCCTGAATTGGTGTGGATAACTTCATTCAGTCTCCTGAACCAGTGTGGATAACTTCATTCAGTCTCCTGAACCAGTGTGGATAACTTCATTCAGTCTCCTGAACCGGTGTGGTTAACTTCATTCAATCTCCTGGACCAGTGTGGATAACTTCATTCAGTTCTCTGAACTGGTGTGGATAACTTCATTCAGTCTCCTGAACCGGTGTGGATAACTTCATTCAGTCTCCTGAACCGGTGTGGATAACTTCATTCAGTCTCCTGAACCGATGTGGTTAATTTCATTCAGTCTCCTGGACCAGTGTGGATAACTTCATTCAGTTCTCTGAACTGGTGTGGATAACTTCATTTAGTTTCCTGAACTGGTGAGGAGAAGTTAATTTAGTTTCTTAAACTGGTGACAATAACTTCATTCAATCTCCTGAACCAGTGAGGAAAACTTCATTCAGTATCCTGAACTGGTGAGGATAACTTCATTCGGTTTCCCAAACGGGTGTAATTCACCTTTACTCGGAGCTGATTTGAATGATCTTTGGATTCACTTTTATGGACACTTTACAACTCATGTTCTCAGTTTTACTTTTAGATGCAGCTTACGTTCTTTTATACATTGTTTGTGTGTCATTCTCTGTCCCATTATGCCTAGTTTCATAAAATTCAATTTTTTTGTAAATGACAGCTAGAAAATGATTTTGACAGTTTTTACTTTGAACGTGGAGCAGTTCTGCCAGAAAGCGTCTCTCCACAGATGCTGTCCGGCTGGTTGGGAGTGGAACTGTGTACAATACTCCAGACCTAACTGCACCAACACCCTGTACAACTGGAATGAAACTTCCCAATTTCTAAACTCCACTACAGTGCAATTCGCCCTCCTAATCACTCAACAACATACAGGCTAACCTTACGACTAGAGGACAAGTTCCTTATTTGGGCGTGGACTCCGGGAATTCGAGGACAAGTACGGGTGAGCTGTTTAAAATGTTAAACATTCAAACTACCTCCTCGTGGCCCTTGCACTCTATCTGTCCACCTGTATTGCACATTCTCTGTTTTCCATCTGGACCTCCTTGATGTACAACTTAGAACCAGTATTCATTAATCTCATTTTAATAGTGTATAAACCCATACTTCATTATTCCTTCCTTTCATTTTATTTACTTACTTTTGTCATTTTCTCTGCGTTCCTCTGACTGTGTAAGTGTGGAGGTAGAGTGGGCTCCACACCACACACAATTGTCAGGGTGCCTCAGGCTGAGGTGCGATGGGGGATTACGTTCCAGGTCCAAGTAATCCAGAGATTTAGAGAGATTAGTGCCAAATGGATCAGGAGTTCGATTCCCTCTATTCCCACTGGACGATTTAAATCCCACTTAAGTCAGGGAAAAACAAAATTGGAATTAAAAAGTTGACAGAAGTTGTTAAAAAAAAAGTTCATCACTTGTGGGTTGTACAACTTGTGGGATAACATGTGTATGTTGTATATGGGTTATGTCAATTTAAGTTCATGTTATCTTCTGCTTGACATTGTATTTAAAGTACGGTGTCTGTGTCTCCATACATCTCTTTCCCCAGGTCTCTATTCCCCTCTCTTCCTCCAGTGTCTCCATACCCTTCTTACTGAAGTGTCTTCATTGCTGTCTCCTCTCATACCTCCATCCCCTCATTCTCTCCCCCAGCATCTCTCTCCTCCCCTCTCACCATCCCTCTATCTCCCCAGTATCTCTCTCCTCTCTTGTCCATCCCTCCCTCTCTTCCACAGTCTCTCTCTCCTCCCATATACCTATCCTTCACCTCTCTCTCTCCCCACTACCTCAGAGTATCCATCTCACTTCCTCTCCAGGATCCTCATCCTCCTCCTTCCTCCCACTCTGCCCCCATCTGCCCTAACCCTCCCCCCACCCTGCCCTCGCACACATTTCCCCGACTCCTTGTTTTACAAATCCCCAGTCGTTTGAGGACGCTCATGAAGTTACACCTTCCCGTGTGTACTGGGGGAGAGAGTATTCTGACCGGCAGTGAAGCCCCCAGTGCGCAATAGACAGTAGGTGCGGGAGTAGGCCATTCGGCCCTTCTAGCCAGCACCGCCATTCACTGTGAGCATGGCTGATCATACACAATCAGTACCCCGTTCCTGCCCTCTCCCCATATCCCTTGACCCAGCTATCTATAAGAGCGCTATCTAACTCTCTCTTGAATGCATCCAGAGACTTGGCCTCCACTGCCTTCTGGGGCAGACCATTCCACATATCCACATCTCTGTTCTCAATGGCCTACCCCTTATTCTTAAACTGTGGCCTCTAGTTCTGGACTCACCCTTCGGGAACATGCTTCCTGCCTCCAGTGTGTCCAATGTCTTAATAATCTTATATGTTTCAATCAGATCCCCTCTCATCCTTCTAAATTCCAGTGTATACAAGCCCAGTCGCTCCAATCTTTCAACATATGACAGTCCCGCCATTCCGGGAATTAACCTTGTGGACCCATGCTGCACTCCCTCGATAGCAAGAATGTCCTTCCTCAAATTTGGAGACCAAAACTGCACACAATCCTCCAGGTGTGGTCTCACCAGGGCCCTGCACAGCTGCAGAAGGACCTTTTTACTCCTATACTCAATTCCTCTTGTTATAAAGGCCAGCATGCCATTAGCTTTCTTCACTGTCTGCTGTACCTGCACGCCTGCTTTCATTGACTGATGTACAAGAACACCCAGGATCGCAGAATCGCAGCCACCTTCCTCTCATTGAGGGAGGTACAGGAATATCCCCAGTGTTGAGGAACAGTTTCTGCCCCTCCGCCATCACATTTCTGAATGGTCCACGAGCTCCCAGTATTGCTATCTTTTGTACTATGTATTTATGTTTGTAATTTATATGTCTGGCGCCACACTGCTTCTGTGAAACAGCAACGATCGGTGATAGTGGGCCCGATTCGGAACCTGAGCCCCAAAGATCGACGCGGAGTGTTCTCCCCTGCTCATACACCCACCACCCCTCGTGATGCCTCAGCCCTCCTGTCTGTGCCCCCGCAGGTCTGCTGAAGACTGAAATCAGTTTGAGCAGGTAACACGGCTCTTCACTCCCGCTTTGATGACTCAACGTGTCCCGTAACGGAGAGAAATTGGAAAACAGACACATCCAAATTAATGAACTATTGAGTAATCTAATCCGCTGTTAATGGAGAAGTGTACACACTGGTTGAAATCAGCTGGCACTGCATAGAGTGAAGCGCTGATATAAGTCAGCGTGTCGCCGTAGTTTAACACAGATTTCCAAATTAATACGACATATTGTTCTAGATCACTGTCATATTGCTTGGCGTTTCAAGCTGTTCTGGATCCCATCCTCACGGTGTAGCCTGATATGTGTTTATCAGCAGTCCCGATGACTGGCACAGAACGCAATGGGAAACCAGCGTAATTCTCCGCAGCGAAGCCGTCCAGCGCTTCCGTTGGTAGTGCGGGGCCAGCGGACCTTTTGTTCAAATCGGCCATCATCTTCTAAAAAAGATTCCCTCACCTGCCACGGTAATCTTGAGCAGAGAATATCAGTAATCAGTAATATCAGTGATCAGTAATAGTGGAGAAGTACAAACAGAATGCTGGAGGATTCCACTCCATAGATGCTGACTGACCTGCTGAGTTCCTCAAGCATTTTGTGTGCCTAGCTTGTTTACGCGTGTTCATTATTTTACTATTAATAAAGGCATTACAGGGACAGATTGAAACGAATGAAGCATTTTAGAAAACCTGTTCAAATTTATTAATATATTAGAAAGAGAATTGAAAAATAACGTCATTTCCAAATAATCTTGTCACTGGAACTGGTTAGCATCCAAATACTGATGCGTAACGCCAGGTGTCTTTTCTTCCACATAATGACAGCCCCGCATTGACCAGATTGTTACAAAAGCCCATGGCGCTAAACAACTTCATCCAGTGAGGAAATCAGCTGTTGTCAGAGTATCGGTGCTTCAATCCTGCTGACTCCGCAATCAATTTAACCCTTACCTCCTGCACAGCCCAAAGCCCTCCAATTTTCTTTCGCCCTGTGTCTATCGAGTTTTCTAAATGTTTCTCATACATCAGCTTCTACCTGCATCAAAAAAACCACCTCCGATAGCACCCCTAAACCTCCCTCCAGTCACTTTCAAAGCAGCGCCCCCGTTTTATAGACAATAGGTGCAGAAGTAGACCATTCGGCCCTTCAAGCCTGCACCGCCATTCTGAGATTATGGCTGATCATCTACTATCAATACCCGGTTCCTGCCTTGTCCCCATATCCCTTGATTCCCCTATCCATAAGATACCCATTTAGCTCCTTCTTGAAAGCATCCAGAGAATTGGCCTCCACTGCCTTCTGAGGCAGTGCATTCCAGACCCCTACAACTCTCTGGGAGAAGAAGTTTTTTCCTTAACTCTGTCCTAAATGACCTACCCCTTATTCTCAAACCATGCCCTCTAGTACTGGACTCTCCCAGCATCTGGAACATATTTCCTGCCTCTATCTTGTCCAATCCCTTAATAATCTTATATGTTGCAATCAGATCCCCTCTCAATCTCCTTAATTCCAGCATGTACAAGCCCAGTCTCTCTAACCTCTCTGCATAAGACAGTCCTGACATCCCAGGAATTAACCTTGTGAATCTACACTGCACTTTCTCTACAGCCAGGATGTCCTTCCTTAACCCTGGAGAGCAAAACTGTACATAATACTCCAGGTGTGGTCTCACCAGGGCCCTGTACAAATGCAAGAGGATTTCCTTGCTCTTGTACTCAATTCCCTTTGTAATAAAGGCCAACATTCCTTTAGCCTTCTTCACTGCCTGCTGCACTTGCTCATTCACCTTCAGTGACTGATGAACAAGGACTCCGAGATCTCTTTGTATTTCTCCCTTACCTGCACCGTTCAGATAATAATCTGCCTTCCTGTTCTTAAGCTCAAAGTAGATAACCTCACACTTATTCAGATTAAACGTCTTCTGCCAAGTACCTGCCCACTCACTCAGCCTATCCAAGACACCCTGAATTCTCCTAACATCCTCATCACATGTCACATTGCCACCCAGCTTAGTATCATCAGCAAACTTTCTGATATTATTCTCAATGCCTTCATCTAAATCATTGATGTAAATCATAAACAGCTGTGGTCCCAATACCCTGTAGCACCCCATTAGTCACCACCTGCCATTCCGAGAAACACCCATTCACCGCTACCCTTTGCTTTCTATCTGCCAACCAGCTTTCTATCCATGTCAATATCTTCCCCCCAATGCCATGAGCTCTGATTTTACCCACCAATCTCCTATGTGGGACCTTATCAAATGCCTTCTGAAAATCGAGGTACACTACATCCACTGGATCTCCCTTGTCTAACTTCCTGGTTACATCCTCGAAAAACTCCAATAGATTAGTCAAGCATGATTTTTCCTTGGTAAATCCATGCTGGCTCAGCCCAAACCTATCACTGCTATCTAGATATGCCACTATTTCATCTTTAATAATGGACTCTAGCATCTTCCCCACTACTGATGTTAGGCTGACGAGATGATAGTTCTCTGTTTTCACCCTCCCTCTTTTCTTAAAAAGTGGGATAACATTAGCCATTCTCCAATCCTCAGGAACTGATCCTGAATCTAAGGAACATTGGAAAATGATTACCAATGCATCCGCGATTTCCAGAGTCACCTCCTTTAGTACCCTAGGATGCAGACCATCTGGACCTGGGGATTTGTCAGCCTTCAGTCCCATCAGTCTACTCATCACAGTTTCTTTCCGAATGTCAATCTGTTTCATTTCCTCTGTTACCCTATGTCCTTGGCCCATCCATACATCTGGGAGATTGCTTGTGTCTTCCCAAGTTAAGTCAGATCTAAAGTACTTATTAAATTCTTCTGCCATTTCTCTGTTTCCCATAACAATTTCATCCAATTCATTCTTCAAGGGCCCAACATTGTTCTTAACTATCTTCTTTCTCTTCACATACCTAAAAAAGCTTTTGCTTTGCTCCTTTATATTCCTGACTAGCTTGCGTTCGTATCTCATTTTTTCTCCCCATATTGCCTTTTTAGTTAAGTTCTGTTGTTCCTTAAAAATTTCCCAATCATCTATCCTCCCACTCACCTTAGCTCTGTCATACTTCTTTTTTGTTTAATGCTATGCAATCTCTGACTTCCTTTGTCAATCACTGGTTTTTGCCATCACTGCCCTGGGAAAAAAGATGCTGGGTGTTCATTCTAAGCCCCTTATCATCTTATACCTTGATCAAGTCTACTCTCATTGTAATGAGCTCTTCGGGCCTGTGTGGGACGAGTTTTTAAGAGCACCTAAATTGGTTAATTGTTGTTTAATTAGAGTCATTAATCATTTAGAGTTCCTGATGTTTTTCTGGAGCGACTTGCTCTTTGTACTGTGGCCTCTGTGGTGAAGTTTATAGGCTCAGGGATTCCATGCGACCTGTATTATTTAAGTGGATGCCTGATTAGCGCTAATTACAGGGTCCGAGTTTTGAGAATGTAACTTCTCGCGGTGTTGCTCAGCCGAGGCACCAAGGTTCTTTTGGAATTATAATGAGTAAACTCTTGTCGCCATCTCTACGTCAGAGTCTGTCGTTCCTCTGCACTCTGGTTCTAATATTGCCAGTCCATCACTCCACAGAGAAGAGCCCTAGCCCACTCACCCTTTCCTCTCCAATCCAGGCAAATCACCTCTCTAATGCTGCGACATCCTTCTTCAACCTCCTGCATGCAATTTTGATGGCACAAATACTACTTATGGGCCCGAGCCTGAATGGGTCTTGCTGCACACAGGCATGGGCAGCTGTGAATGGAATTGGCCAGCACTCGGTGAATATCGCAGCCTTAGTCTCAGGATGGAAGGAAAGTCACAGGTGAAGCTCCATCAGATGTAGAAGGAGAATTTGCCCATTTAACCCGCGTCTGCCACGCCATTTAATCCTGGCTGATTTTTTTTTCATTCTCAGCCCCTTTCTCCTGACCCTTAACCTCCCTTTCCAACAAAAACACTATCAGTCACTGCCTTATACACACTCAATGGCCTGGCCTTCACCCTCCGGCTGAAGAAATTCCTCCTCACCTCTGTTCTAGAGAGATGTCCCTTCATTCTGAGGCTGTGCCCTCTGATCCTAAACTCACTCTCTTTCAGAAACATCCTCTCCACTTCCACTCTACCCAGGTTCCAGTAGCTTTCAATTACACCCTCACCCCTCATTCTTCTAAACTCCAGTGAGTTCAGAAATCAAATGCTCCTCATATTTGGGTTCAAGGACAATCCCTGCCCTGCTGGTTTAAGACTATTGAATGGTTCCCTAGATGGACACTTGCCCTCACAAGAATCCGACTGAAGGAACTCAACAAGTCATGCAGCATCGATGGAGGGGAATAAACAGCGATGGTTCAGGCCGAGGCCTTCATCAAGGTTTATGACCTCTTGTTGTGGCACTGCTCTCTCTCTGTCGCTGTTACACTTTATTCTGCATTCTGTTACTGTTTAACCTTGTTCTACCTCAGTGCACTGTGCAATGATCAGATCTATATGAACAGAATGCAAGACAAGCTTTTTGCTGTACCTCGATTCATATGACAATACTTTTATATTTTATTGAGATAATAAACCCATTTATCAATTTAAGCCTTTCGTTCCTGGTATTATTCTTGCGACCTCCCCTGGATCCTCTCCAACAGCAGCACATCTTTTCTCAGTACTCCCGGTGCAGTCTGACCAACGCCTAGTAAGGCCTCAGCATCACATCCTTGCTTTTGTATTCTAGTCATTTGAAATTAATGATAACATTGCATTTGCCTTCCTCACCACAGACTCACAGCAAGCTAACCTTTAGGGAACCCTGCACGAGGACTCCCAAGTCCCTTTGTACCTCTGATTGGAAACTCCCTTGGTGTTTGAGGCAGCTGCTCCCATCCTCGGGAGCTCATCTCATCACCCCGTGTCAGCGACGCCCAGGGAACTAAAGCAGGCAAGGCGCTGGTGGGGGAAGGAGTCACATATAGGCTGTACCCAATAAGAACAGCTGATCTCCCTGGGGGAAACTGTTGAACCTGATAGACTTTTACAGCAACCTGGTCAGTTTGAGGCTGTTGTTTACTGTAAGAAAACCATTTTAAAATTATTTAAATTTCGCAGCTGCGTGATTTGAACTCAAGTCTCAGGATTTGCTCATTGACATGCGGTGCAAAGATGGTGAACAGTTCTCTCTTTGTCAGTAATGTCTTTCTCGCAATAACAGAGTGGATAATGCGATTGTCAAAGTCTTCACCACCAAAGTGAGTGTCAGTAACCAGCCATTGCACATCGTTGTTTCCCCATCTCTCACTACCTCCCTTCTCCCCCCTCTCTCTGATCGCAACCTACCCACTTGTAGTTACAATGCAGCCCATTCATCACGAACACGAGCAATGGGACAGAGAGGGTGATGCTTCCTGTCACTTTGCTGGTGGTCGAGTCTGAATCAGAACCACCGACGCACATTGCGAAATTTGTTATTTTGGGGCAGCAGTGCCCTGCAACGTGTTAAAATCGCTAAGTTCCAGTAAGAAATTTATATAAAAAAATAAAGAAAGTGCAAAAAGGGAGAAAAATAGCCAGGTAGTGTTCGTGGACCATCCAGAAACCTGGTGGCAGAGATGAAGAAGATGTTCCCAAAATGTTGAGGTGTATCTCTTCTGGGTCCTCTACCTCTGCCCTGGTGGTAATAATGAGAAGAGGGCATGTCCTGCACAAAAATTGCCATTTGCAGATGTCCTCAATGGAGGAGAGGGTTGGGCCCTCGATGGAGGGGAGGGTAGTGCCCTCGATGGAGGGGAGGGTAGTGCCCTCGATGGAGGGGAGGGGAGTCCTCTCGATGGAGGGGTGGGTAGTGCCCTCAATGGGGAGGGTAGTGCCCTCGATGGAGGGGAGGGGAGTCCTCTCGATGGAGGGGTGGGTAGTGCCCTCGATGGAGGGGAGGGTAGTGCCCTCGATGGAGGGGAGGGGAGTCCTCTCGATGGAGGGGTGGGTAGTGCCCTCAATGGAGGGGAGGGTAGTGCCACAGATGGAGGGGAGGGGAGTCCTCTCGATGGAGGGGAGGGGAGTCCTCTCGATGGAGGGGTGGGTAGTGCCCTCGATGGAGGGGAGGGGAGTCCTCTCGATGGAGGGGAGGGGAGTCCTCTCGATGGAGGGGTGGGTAGTGCCCTCGATGGAGGGGAGGGTAGTGCCCTCGATGGAGGGGAGGGGAGTCCTCTCGATGGAGGGGTGGGTAGTGCCCTCAATGGAGGGGAGGGTAGTGCCACAGATGGAGGGGAGGGTAGTGCCCTCGATGGAGGGGAGGGGAGTCCTCTCGATGGAGGGGTGGGTAGTGCCCTCGATGGAGGGGAGGGTAGTGCCCTCGATGGAGGGGAGGGGAGTCCTCTCGATGGAGGGGTGGGTAGTGCCCTCAATGGAGGGGAGGGTAGTGCCACAGATGGAGGGGTGGGTAGTGCCCTCAATGGGGAGGGTAGTGCCCTCGATGGAGGGGAGGGGAGTCCTCTCGATGGAGGGGTGGGTAGTGCCCTCGATGGAGGGGAGGGTAGTGCCCTCGATGGAGGGGAGGGTAGTGCCACAGATGGAGGGGAGGGGAGTCCTCTCGATGGAGGGGTGGGGAGTGCCCTCAATGGGGAGGGTAGTGCCACAGATGGAGGGGTGGGTAGTGCCCTCAATGGGGAGGGTAGTGCCCTCGATGGAGGGGAGGGGAGTCCTCTCGATGGAGGGGTGGGTAGTGCCCTCGATGGAGGGGAGGGTAGTGCCCTCGATGGAGGGGAGGGGAGTCCTCTCGATGGAGGGGTGGGTAGTGCCCTCAATGGGGAGGGTAGTGCCACAGATGGAGCAGTCAGAGCTTACTAACCTCAGCAGCTTATTTTCAATTCTGTGAATTGCAGGCTCCATACCAGGCGAAGATGCAACCAGTCATCTCCACTGTACATTTGTAGAGATTTGTTAGAGTCTTTGGTGACGCACCAGCTCTCCACAAACTCCCAAGGAAGTCTAACTGTTGTGCCTTCTTTGTAATTGCATGAACACTTTGGGCCCAGGATGGAACTGCACAGACACTGACAGGCGGGAGTTTAAAACCTCTCACCCTTTCCACTGCTGATCTTTCGATGTGGACTGGTGTGTGTTCTCCCTACCTCCCCTTCCTGAATCAGTGCCTTGGTCTCACCGATGCTGAGCGCAAGGTTGTTGTTTCGACACCATTCAATAAGCAGATCTGTCTCTCTTGTGTACGCCCCCTCATTACCAACTGAGATGCTGCCAGCAACAGTTGTGTCATCGGCCAATTTGGATTTATCCCAGACATTGTGAATAAGACAAAGTGCTGGGCAACGTTGTCTGACAGATGCCAGCGTTGGCCAGACCTGGACCTCGTTCTGGGCTGTGCTTGTCCCACACTCCAGTGGGGAAGCTGTTTGTTCCCGGAGACTTCGTATCGATTTATTTTATCTGTATCTCTGGCAGTCAACAAAGAAATCTGTGAACTCTCTCTGTACAGTATGTTCTGAAACACTTTCTGCCCACACTCTGCAGTTAATTGCAATGTTCTAGATTGAGAGTGAATAGATTTCTTGGAGCAGTCAGTGGTTGTCAGGTAAAGCGAGTGAGGTCAGAATTACTCACGTTCTATTGAATGGGGAAGTTGACTTGAGAACTGAATCATCCACTGTTTCAGAATCATTGAATATTAAGACCATTGCCCCCACTGGGGCATAGGCTAATGACAGCTCCTTGTCAGAGTCCTCTGTCCTGGGCCAGTCTTTCAAGTCGTTTCCCCCCTTCGAAAGATCCTTCCTCTCCAAGGGATGAGTCCTTTGGGGTTTCTGTTGGCATCCCTGTAGCTCAGGTTTTTACAGTAGAGGGTTCTTGCCCCAGGCTCAAACCTCTCCTTTCACAGCCGGACTTGGGGCCGTCATTGGCAGAGTTCATAAACATTGTACAATAGAACTTCTGCCTGAAATATTCCCAATGAACTGGCCTGCAGCAGTCCAGATTCACCACCCTCTGTCTAAGGAAATTTTTCCTCATCTCTGTTCTAAGTGGAAGTCTCTCTATTCTGAGGCAGAGCCCTCTGGTCCCAGACTTCCCCACAATAGGAAACACCCTCTCCACATCCACTCTATCTAAGTCTTTCAATATTTGACAGGTTTCAATGAGATTCTCCCTGATTCTTTTAAACTCCAGTGAGTACAGGCCCAGAGCCATCAAACACACCTCAAATGTTAGCTCTTTCATTCCTGGGATCATTTATGTGAAACTCTTCTGCCTTCTCCAATGTCCAATGCCAGACATCTTTTCCCAGATCAAAACCAAAACTGTGCAGTCTGACCATTGCTTCAGCATTACATCCTTGCTTTTATATTTTAGTCCTCCTGAAATGAATGCTAACATTACATTTGCCTTTCTTACTACCAACTCAACCAGTAAATTAACCTTTAGGCAATCCTGCATGAGGGCTCCCTATGCACCTTCAATGTTTCAATTTTCTCCCCATTTAGAAAATATTCCACCAAAGTGCATGAAGTTCTACCACTTCTTTGCCCTTTCCCCAATCTGCCCAAGTCCTTCTGCAGACTTCCTGCTTCCTCAACACCACCTGCCCTTCTACCAGACTTTGTATCATCTGCAAACTCGGTCACAAAGCCATCAATTCCCTTGTCCAGATGACTGACATACAATGTGAAAAGAAGCAGACCCAACACCAGGTCCTGCGGCACACCAGTAGTCACCAATCGGAAAAGACCCCTTTATTCTGACCCCTTGCCTGCCCATCAGCCTATCTTCTATCCACGCTAGTATCTTTCCAGTCGTACCAAGGGGTCTTACTTTGTTAAGCAGCCTCATGTGTGGCACCTTGTCAAAAGCCTTCTGAAAATCCAAATAAACAGTATCCACAGACTTTCCTTTGTCTATCCTGTTCATTATTTCCTCAAAGAATTCCAACAGATTTGTCAGGCAAGATATCCGCTTAAGGAAACCATGCTGACTACGGCCTATTTCATAATGTGCCTCCAGATACTCTGAGACCTCATCCTTAATAATCGACTCCAACATCTTTCCATCTACTGAGGTCAGACTAACTGATCTATAACTCCCTTTCTTCTGCCTCCCTCCCTTCTTAAAGAGTGGAGTGACATTTGCAATTTTCCAGTCCCCCGGAAACATTCTGGAATCCAGCGGTTCTTTAAAGGTCATTACTAATGCCTCCACAATCTCCTGAGCTACCTCCTTCAGAACTCTGGATGTAGGTTATCTGACCTTTCAGTTTCCCAAGCACCTTCTCCTTAGTTAAAGCAGTCACACACGATTCTGGTCCCCGACACACCCGCATTTCTGGCACTCTGCCGGTACCTTCCGCAGTGAAGACTGACACAAAATGCTTATTAAGTTTGCTTGTCATTTCTTTGTCCCCCATACAGGTGCCTCAGCATCATTTCCCAGTGGTCCGATATCTACTCTTGTCTTTCTTTTGCTCTTCATGTATCTGATCAGCGATCAGACTCGAAAGCTTGGATGGACCCAGCTGCTGATTTGGAAAAGGTAAAGGTGAGTGTTTCATGATAAACTCTCGGTGGTGTTCTATCGTGGAGGTTTTTTGAACTTGTGTTCCCCGACCTTGAACACCTAAAGGTCAACAGTCATCCATTCTATTTACTTAGGACATTGTCCTCCATAATTCTGACCACAGTTTACATTGCACCAGCGGCTGACTATAACCAGGCTCTTGAGAAACTTCATGATGATGTTTCAAACAAGTTAAATCTTAACTGGGGCTTCAGCCAGGCTTGTTTGAAGAAAACTCTGCCCAATTACCATCAGCATATAACCTGTATCACCAGAGATCCCAACACACCAGACCACTGTTACACTATGATAAGGAATGCCTACCATTTCTTGCCCAGATTGCACTTTGGTAAATCTGATTGTGTTGCCCTTAAGGCATTCATTTAGTTTATTATATTTTCGCTTTAGTAATTCGTTTGTAATCGTTTTCTAGTTAAAGTTAAGGTTGTTGAAAGTAAATTCGTTGTCTGTGATATATCGCGGCATGCGATGATGTCACACCCGGTTTCGCTGCGTCCTGTGGGAAAATAACAGTTTGGAGAAAAGGGAAGGAGGGGGCTTGTGTGTGCAGGATCAGCGCGAGAAAAGTTTTCTTTCTACGCACTAGAAACATCATAGAAGCAACGCCATAAGTTCATGAGATAATCGATATGTTGAAGTAAAAATGTTAACGCTGATTCTGTTAAAAGTAATGACGGTTGATAGTTTATGTTCTTTGTTATTTAAAGAGTTGTGGATAGTTTGTGTTGAAGTGTATTTAAAGCAGTTGATGGCGTAGGTAGATTCTGACTGTATGTTGTACTTTAATGTAATATAGTTTGTTGTAGTTTTATTTTTGCAAGTATTTATGATGTAAATGTGATGCCAAGGAGGAAACAAATACTGTATATATTTTGTATTGTTTTATCAACAGTTTTCACCATACGTTAATGTGAAAGAGTGAACAGTAAACGGTTAATCATACTGGGATCGCGCCTCATTGACCGGTTTATACTTGGTGTTTAGTTCAGAGTTTTTACACCTGTGTAAGAACACTACACTGATCATTTGTCGGTCCTCCTCCTACCTGCTTACAAGCAGAGGTGAAGGAGCAAAGCTCCAGAGATGAGGGCAACAAAGAGGTGGCCGCAGGAGGCAGAAGAGCAGTTACAGGATTGCTTTGAATTGGTGGACTGGGCCGTGTTCAAGGACACGTCTGTGGATCTGAATGAATACACCATGGTTGTCACAGACTTTATAAAAACAGTCATAGTCGAGTGTGTCCCACAAAATCATTCAGAGTCTTCCCCAACCAGAAGCCCGGGATGGACCATGAGATCTGCAATCTGCTGTGGGCCTGATCAGAGGCATTCAAGTCTGGAGACCAAGAAAGTTACAAGAGGTCCATGTCTGATTCCCGGAAAGCCACCTCACAGGAGAAGTGGCAATTCCGGACTAAACTTGAATCAATGAGGGATGTTCGACAGTTCTGGAAGGGTTTGAATACTGTCACCTCTTATAAAGTTAAATCAGGTGACAACAGGGCTACACTTCCGGATGAGCTCAATGCCTGCTACATTGGCTTTGATCGTCAAAACATGGAGGAAGAATCACAAACTGCCACAGTCCCCAGTGATCCTGTGATTTCAGTCTCTGAGGTCGACGTGTGAGCAGTTTTCAGAACAGAGTTCGCATGGAAAGCATCCAGCTCGGACGGGGTACCTGGACAAGGATTGAGTAACTGTGCTGATCAACTGGCTGGAGAGTTTCCAGAGATCTTTAACGTCTTGCTTTGGGATTGTGAGGTACCCACCTGCTTCAAGCAGGCTTCAACTATACCGATGCCTAAGAAGAACGTGGTGACCTGTCTCGATGGCTAAAATCCAGTAGTGCTTACGTCCACTGTGATGAAATGTTTTAAGAGGTTGGTGATGAAACATACCTACTCCTGCCTGAGAAGTGACTTAGGTCTGCTCCAATTTTCCTACCGGCAGATCAGGTCCACAGCAGATGCCATCTCATTGGCTCTTCACTCAACCCTGGAACATCTGGACATCAAATATACATACATCAGGATGTTCTTTATCTATTACATCTTGGCACTCAGTACCATCATCCCCTCAGGACTAATCAATAAGCTCCAAGACATTGGCCTCAATACCTCCTTGTGCAATTGGATCCTTGATTTCCTTGCAGACTCCAGTCAGTTTGAATTGGCAACAACATCACCTCCACAATCTCCCTCAGCACCTTAAGGTGCACATTAAGACTTACCCCCTGCTCTACTCACTTTACACTTATGATTGCATGGGTTAAGCACAGCTCCAATGCCACATTTAAGTTTGCTGACAACACCACTGTTTTAGGCCAAATCAAAGATGGTGAAGAATCAGCATAAAGGACTGAGACCGAAAACCTGGCTGAGTGCTCCCATAGCAACAACCCCTCACTCAAAGTCAGCAAGACCAAGGAGCAGGTGATTGACTTCGGGAGAATAAAGCAAGAGGTCCATATGCCAGTCCTCATCAGAGGAGCAGAAGTGGAGAGGGTCAGCATCTTCAAATTCCTCAGTGTTATCATTTCAGAGGATCTGTCCTGGGCCCAGCACGTAAGTGCCATTAGGAAGAAAGCACGGCAACGCCTCTACTTCCTTAGGAGTTTGCGAAGATTTAGCCTGACACCTAAAACACTGACAAACTTCTATAGATGTGTGGTGGACAGTATATTGACTGGCTGCATCACAACCTGGTATGGAAACACCAATGCCCTTGAATGGAAATTTCTACATAAGTAGAAGCCCTCCCCCCATCGAATACATCTACATGAAGTGTTATCGCTGGAAAGCAGCATCCATCATCAGGGACTCTCCACCACCCGGGACATGCTCTCTTCTCTCTGCTGCCATCAGTAAGGTGGTACAGGAGCCTCAGGACTCATACCACCAGGTTCAGGAACGGTTATTACCCCTCAACCCTCTTGAACCAAGTTCAAATTCACTCAATTTCACTTGCCCATCATTGAAATGTTCCCACAACCTATGGAATCACTTTCAAAGGTTCTTGATATCACAGGAAAGTTACTGGCATGGTTAGAGCATTGGCTGATTGATAGCAGGCAGCAAGTGGGAATAAAAGGATCCTTTTCAGGTTGGCTGCCAGTGACTAGTGGTGTTCCACAGGGGTCGGTGTTGGAACTGCTACTTTTTATGTTGTATATCAATGATTTAAATGATGGAATAGATAAGACTATAAGACCACAAGACGTAGGAGCAAAATTAAGCCATTTGACCCATCGAGTCTGCTCCACTATTCAATCATAAATAATCCTTTATTCCCCTCCTCAGCCTCATTCCCTGGTATTTTCCCTGTAACTTTTGATGCCATGTTCAATCAAGAATCTATCAAACTCTTCTTTAAATACACCCAACGACCTAGCCTCCACAGCTGCATGTGGTAATAAATATCACAAGTTCACTACCCTCTTGCTAAAGAAATTTCTCTGCATCACTGTTTTAAATGGACCCCCCTCTATTCTGAAGTTGTTCCCTCTTGTCCTGGACGACTCCACCATGGGAAGCATCCTTCCCGCATCTACTCTGTCTAGGCTTTTCAACATTCAAAAAGTTTCAATGAGATTCCCCCTCATCCTTCTAAATCCCAGTGAGTACAGACTCAGAGCTATCAAACATCCCTCATATGATAACCCTTTCAGTCCCAGAATCATCCTGTGAACCTCCTCTGAACCCTCTCCTCATCTTTCTAGATGAGCCCAAAACTGTTCACAATACTCGAGGTGAGGTCTCACCAGTGTCTTATAAATCCTCAGCTTCACATCCCACTCTTGTATTCTACACCTCTTGAAATGAATGCTAATATTGCATTTGCTTTCCTCACCACTGACTCTACCTGCAAGTTAACCTTTAGTGTGTTCTGCACAAGGACTCCCAAGTCCCTTTGCATCTCAGATTTTTGGATTTTCTCCCTGTTTAGTCTGCACATTTATTTCTACTACCACAGTGCATGACCATGCATTTTCCAACATCGTATTCCATTTGCCACTTCCTTCCCATTCTCCTAATCTGTCTAAGTCCTTCTGCATCCTACCTGTTTCCTCAACACTACTTGCCCCTCCATCAATCATTGTAACGGCTCCAAAGTTGGCAACAAAGACACTGATTCCATCATCTAAATCATTGATATACAGCATAAAAAGAAGTGGTCCCTATCTCTGTCACTGCTTGCCAACCAGAAAAGGATCCTTTTATTCCACTCATTGCCTCCTACCAATCAGCCAATACTCTAACCATGTTAGTAAATTTCCTGTATATCATGAGCTCTTAACTTGATAAGCAGCCTCATGTGTGGCACTTTGTCAAAGGCCTTCTGAAAGTCCAAATATATAACATCCACTACATTCCCTTTGCAAGGAGCACCTTCTCCCTTGTAAAAATTCCTTACCCGTTATTTCTGACCTCATTTTCTAGCTGTCCTATATCCACTCTCATTTCCTCTTTTTTTTGACATTTGAAAAAGCTTTTAATATTCACTTTGATATTGTTTGCTAGCTTACTTTCATATTTCATCTTTTCTCTCCTAATGATTCTTTTAGTTGTTCTCTGTAGGGTTTTAAAAGCTTCCTAATCCTCTGGCTTTCCACTAAATTTTGCTTTATTGTAGGTCATCTCTTTTGCTTTTACATTGGCTTTGACTTCCTTTGTAACTATTTTGCCATTTGAATATTTTGTTGCTTTTGGAATACATCTGTCCTGCACCTTCCTCTTTTCTTCCAGAAACTCATGCCATTGCTTTTTTTTTAAACTTTATTGAACAAACACATATCTACAAACAAGCATCGGCTATCAGTCCACAGTTCAGTGTACAATGGTAAATGCCTATATTAACAACACCAGGGGTGGAAGAGACTAGGAGCAAGAGAAAGAAGAAACAAAGAACATACACATACAATTACAAACATACACACGATCTACATACTTTACATCACCCCTCAACGTAGATTTACATCTATTTTAAATAAAATCACAGTCCTGAGTAAATCAACTCAAGTCCTGCATTTTACCAAGCCCCTGTATGGGCCTCTCACTGTGCCAGGTACACTATAACAGAGTTCAATCTTTCCAAGTAAGAGTCCATTTTCAGTTGTAAACTTGCCATGATATTCTCCATACAGTTCATTTCTTTCAGTCTCTGTATCCATTGTTCCAAAATGGGTGGGTGAGGTTTAAGCCAGTTGACTGTTATCATTTTGTGAGCAATCACAATCAAAACTCTTAACATGTATAGTTTATTCTTCTCTGATGCAGATTGTGTGAGATTGCCTAAAATTAAATGACTAGGTTCTAAGGGTGTACTTATGTCTAAAATGCTTCTTATTTCCTCAGTGACCTTGTACCAAAATTCCCTTAATTTGGGACAGCCCCAGAATATTTGTGCAAAATCACCCGTTAGGCCACATCCTCTCCAGCAAAGTCTGCTTTTTTTTCTGTGTAGAGTGGTATTACTAACGGGGTTTTAAAGTACTTCATCCTTATTTTCCAAGCAAATTCCCTCTATTTGGGACTATTCAAGCATTTATGCCATGACTCCCAAGACCTCTCCCACTCTTCCTCTTCTATTATGGTGTTTGCCTCCAATTCCCACTTATGTTTAACATCTAACGTGTTATCCATTGTATCCTGGTGTATTTTTTTTTATATACACAAGATACAATTTTCTGCGTTTGCATCCTACCCATGATGATCTCTATCCAAAATTTTTCCAAGTTATTTGGCTGTATTTTAAGATTGTTCCATTCTTTGTGTGATGTAAGGTAACGTCTAATTTGGAGGAATCTGTAAAAGTCATTTGATACAAGGTCGAATTCAGTTTGGAGTTGGGAGGAAGATTTGAGCGCCTCACCATGTGGTGAACTACGTGTGCCTGTCTGGACACGTCCCCTGCTGACTGCTCCTGTGGCTCCTCCCACAGACCCCTGTATAAAGGCAATCTTAGCCTGGGCCCGGCCTCTCAGTCTCCAGGATGTAGTATGGTGGTCACTCACTGCTGGTTCCTTCTTCCAGTCAATAAAAGCCGATATCTCGCCTTTACGTCTCAGAGTGAGTTATTGATGGTGCATCACACCATCAAACAGTTGGTTCACAAGAACCAGGCCTCTTTGCGCCCACCTGGTAAAACCAGAATCCAGTCTTGCTGGAATAAAATCTGAAATGAATGCAATTCTGGTTGCCCTTGATATAGTCCTTGGAAGATCTAATTTTTTCCTAATTCTGTCCCATACTTTAATGTATAGTTAACCCATTCATTCAGAGTCTCAACATTCTTCCACACATTTGGATTTAAAAAGGGAAGAGCTGCTAAAGATAACTCACCAATTGAATTTTGCTCTATGTGAACCCATCTTGAGTCCACATCTTCTCTGATCCATGACACAATCGCTGTTTTTTGGGCAGCCCAATAATAGGTCTCTAAATGAGGTAAAGCTAAACCTCCCTGTTTTTTATTTGAGTATAACACTTGTAGTCTCACCCTGGGCCTCTTTTTCTGCCGTATAAACAGACTGATAAGTCTATCCAACATTTTAAAAGTAGATATAGGAACTATTATGGGTAGAGCACGGAAAAGAAAAAGAAACCTGGGCAAAAGATTCATCCTGATCACCTCGACTCTACCTATCAGTGATAAAGGATATATCTCCCAATCTTCAAGATTTCTCCTCACTTGATTAACAAATTTAACATAATTGGCTGCAAAGAGTTGGGAGGAACTATGAGGTAAGCTAACCCACAAATATCTAAAGCCCTGTTTTGGCCAACGAAAGGTCACTTCATCATTCAGCTAGCTTGGCCAGGTCCCTGTAATCATCATAGCTTCAGATTTCGCTTTGTTAACTTTGTATCTAGAGACCTCTCCATAGCTTCTCAAACATTGCATAAGTGGGGGAACTGATGAAAGAGGATTCTTTATAAAGAGAAGAATGCCATCGGCAAATAAAGCTATCTTATGGGTTATACCTCTTTTAGTCAAGTCACTTTTATTGTCATTTCGATCATAACTGCTGGTACAGTGCCTAGTAAAAATGAGAAAGCGTTTTTCAGGATCATGGTGTTACACGACAGTACAAAAACTAGACTGGACTACATTAAAAAAAACACAGAAAGCTACACGAGACTACAGACCTACACAGGACTGCATAAAGTGCATAAAAATACTGCAGGCATTACAATAAATAATAAACAGGACAGTAGGGCAAGGTGTCAGTCCAGGCTTCGGGTATTAAGGAGTCTGATAGCTTGGGGGAAGAAACTGTTACATAGTCTGGTCGTGAGAGCCCGAATGCTTCGGATTCTTTTCCCAGATGGCAGGAGGGAGAAGAGATTGTATGAGGGGTGCATGGGGTCCTCCATAATGCTGTTTCCTTTGCGGATGCAGTGTGTAGTATAAACGTCCGTGATGGCAGGAAGAGAGCCCCTGATGATCTTCTCAGCTGACCTCATTATCTGCTGCAGGGTCTTGCGATCCGAGATGGTGCAATTTCCAAAACAGGCAGTGATGCAGCTGCTCAGGATACTCTCAATACAACCCCTGTAGAATGTGATGAGGATGGGGGGTGGGAGATGGACTTTCCTCAGCCTTCGCAGAAAGTAGAGACGCTGCTGGGCTTTCTTTGCTATGGAGCTGGTGTTGAGGGACCAGGTGAGATTCTCTGTCAGGTGAACACCAAGAAATTTAGTGCTCTTTACGATCTCTACCGAGGAGCTGTCGATGTTCAGCGGGGAGTGGTCGCTCCGTGCCCTCCTGAAGTCAACAACTATCTCTTCTATTTTGTTCACATTAAGAGACAGGTTGTTGGCTCTGCACCAGTCCGTTAGCCACTGCAACTCCTCTCTGTAAGCTGACTCGTCGTTCTTGCTGAAGAGACCCACCATGGTCATGTCATCGGTGAACTTGATGATGTGGTTCGAGCTGTGTGTTGCAGCACAGTCATGGGTCAGCAGAGTGAACAGCAGTGGACTGAGCACACAACCCTGGGGGGCCCCTATGCTCAGTGTGATGGTGTTGGAGATGCTGCTCCCAATCCGGACTGACTGAGGTCTCCCAGTCAGGAAGTCTAGGATCCAGTTGCAGGGGGAGGTGTTCAGGCCCAGTAGGCTCAGCTTTCCAATCAGTTTCTGAGGGATGATTGTGTTGAATGCTGAACTGAAGTCTATGTTATCTGTTATACCCTCAATTTGTTCATTTTGTCTTATTAACTCAGCCAGTGGTTTGATGCATAAGGCAAATAATATCAGGGATAGGAGACTCCCTTGTCTTGTTCCCCTGAAGAAATTGGAACAGTATCTATTTACTCTAACCCTGGAAATTGGATCTTTATTCAGTGTCTTCATCCAACTTTGAAATGTTGCATTAAAACCCATTTTTCCTAAGGTATAGTCTGAATATATCCAATCCGCCCCATCAAATGCCATCTGGGCATCTAAGCTAAGAAGCATTGAAGGGTGGATGGATCTCTGTGCTGAGAACTGGATATCTGAAGCTCTTCTAACATTATTTGCTCTCTGACAGCCTGGAATAAATCCAGTTTGATCTGGATTAATTAATTTTCCTATATATTTCTGTAGTCTCTTTGCTAAAATAGAAGGAAGAATCTTCACATCAGTACCAAGCAGACTGATTGGTCTGTATGAACAACATGCTCCATCCTTGTGAATTACTGATATGATTGCCTCAGACCAGCTCTCCAGGGGGTCATGTTCATGCAGAGCATAATTAAAAACTTTACATAAAACTGGAGTAAGTTCTGTTTATAAATATCTTATAGGACTCATCTGGAAATCCATCCGTACCTGGGGATTTATTATTTTCTAATGTTTTAATAACATCTTTTATTTCTTGTTCTGAGATTGGTTGTGTCAGTGGGACAATCTCACTTTCTGAATGTTTGTTTATACCGAGGTCTCTGAAAATTTCCTCCATCTTGCCTTTATTTTGTGGTGGATCCGAAGAGTCATACAGATCTTTACAGAAGGCCCTAAACTCCTCTGCTACATCATTTGAGTTCGATAACTCAGAAGAAGTTAAAGGATGTCAAACTTTTGGTACAACTCTATTAGATTATGCCTCTCTCAACTAAAATGTTAACAGATGGCTGGCCTGGTTCCCCATCTCATAATACTTTTGATTTGTGTATCTAAGTGCTCCTTCCGCTTTCTATGAGCAACTCATTCAAGGCATCTTTTTGTACGTTTTTCCAATCATCCTTGTTCAGTGTTAATTTGTGCCTTTGTTCTAACCTTTTTATTTCACTTTGTAACTGATTATATTTTTCGTTTCGGTATTTTTTCATTTGAACAGCCAAATCAATACATTTTCCCCTAATCACAGATTTTGCACCTTCTCAAGGTATTGAGGGGGAAACCTCCCCATTGTCATTTGTCACAAAATATTCGTCAATGCATTGTTTTAGTTGATTATAGGAAGAGGGGTTCATCAACATGGAAACATTGAGCCTCCAATATAGGAAGTGTTGCTCAGAGCCTCCTTCCAGTACAAGTCTACCAGGGGCACGATCTGACAATGGAATGGGTTCAATAACACATTCCTTCACCCGATGTAGATTCTTCCTTGGAATGCAAGTAAAGTCAATTCTTGAACGTGAGCCATGGGCTCTTGATATATGACTAAAATCCCTGGCACCTGGATTCAATGCTCTCCAGCCATCAACTAGCCCAAGCTCATCCAACATAATATTTACTGCTTCAGACTTCTTGCTCAGCGGTTCCCCATTCCCAGGTGATTTATCCAAACTCCTATTAAGAATACAATCAAAGTCTCCTCCAGCTATAACAGTACCTCTAGCCTCCCTGGCAAGTAATGAAGCTATTTCTTTGAAAAAGGTGGGGTTATCTTCATTTGGTGCATCGATGCTCATGATAGAAAACTCTTCACCTCTAACACATATCTACCCTGCTTGTCTTTAATCTCTTTTTCCACCACAAAATAAATTGATCTGTTAACTAATATTGCAACTCCTCTCTTTCTATTAGGGCAATATGAATAATAGACCTGATCTACCCATTCTCTTTTTAATTTTTCATGTTCTACGTCTCCAAATTCTCACGCCATTGCTGCTCTGCTGTCATCCCTGACAGCATCTCCTTCCAATTTACTTAGGCCAACTCCTCTCTCATACCACTGTAACTTCCTTTACTCCACTGAAATATTGCAACATCAGAATTTACTTTCTCCCTATGAAATTTCAAGTTGAACATAACCAATAGAAATGGCACACACACACAAATCACATGAAAGACGAACAATATAGATCACCAACACTTCATTCAAAGTTGCACTGAAGACGTTGCCCAGCTGGGTGACGAAACGTCTGCAAGCTAACAAGCCAGCTCGGTGAGTTACTCAACAACAACAACCATCTCTCAGGCATTCAACAAGCTCACTCTCTTGAGATCCATTACCAACCCGATTTTCCCCAAATCGACCTGCATGTTAAAATCTCCCACAACTAACACGACATTGCCCTTTTGACATGTCTTTTCTATTTTCTGCTGTAATCTGTGGTCCACCTCCCAGCCACTGTTGGGAGGGCTGTATATAACTGCTATCAGGGTCCCTTTACCCTTGCAGTTTCTTAATTCAACCCACAAGGATTCAACATCATACCTGACAATCTGTAATAGTGCAACAAGATCATCCACTTCATCTCTTATACTCATGCACTGAGACATAACATTTGAGTACTGTATTTGCAACCCTTTTTGATTCTGCATCCCTAATGCACTGATACTCACCTTGCTGGCTTCAATTATGTCCTGTTATCTATCTGCCCTTTCTGTCTGTCTGACTGCATCCTATCTTTGCTTTTTTTAAACCATCCGTCCTATCCTGAGATCTTTTACTCCAGTTCCCACCCCCCCCCCACCACATTCGTTTAAACCCTCCGAGAGCTCTAACAAACCCATCCACAGGAATATAAGTCCTCCCCGACAGCTCTAACAAACACGCCCACGGGGATATTAGTTTCCTCTCGGGTTCAGATGCAACCCGTCTCTTTTGAACAGGTCACACCTCCCCCAAAAGAGATCCCAATGATCCACGAACCTGAAGCCCTGACCCCTGCACCAGCTTCTCAGCCATGCATTAATCTGCTAAATCCTCCTGTTTCTACCCTCACTGGCACGTGGCACAGGCACCAATCCAGAAATTATTATCCAGGAGGTCCTGCTTCTCAGCTTTCTACCCACTTCTCTAAATTCTCTTTTCATGACCTCTTTTCTTTTTCTTCCAATGTCATTGGTACCAAGACATTTGACTGCTCTCCCTCCCTCTCCAAAATGTTGGGGGTGTAATCCGAGATGTCCCTGACCTGGGAAGCAGCATCCCATCCAGGTGTCTCAGTCATGTCCACAGAATCTCCTGTCTGGTCCCTGACTTTTGAGTCCCCCATCACTACCAGCTCCTTCTTCCCCTTCTGTATCATGGACCTTTGCTCAGTGTCAGTAACCCAGTCTCCGTACCATTTCCATGGGAGGTCATCCCACACAACAGTATCCAAAATGGTATACATTATTGAGGGGAATGACCACAGGGTGCTCTGTTCTAACAGCCTATTCACATTTCCATCTCTCCTGACAGTCACCCAGCTACTCACCTCCTGCAGCTTCAGGGTGACGACTTCCCTGTAACTCTGATTGATGAGCTCCTCACTCTCCTATACAAGCCAATGGCTTTGTTGCCAAGTTTGCTAATGACACAAAGATTGGTGGAGGGGCAGATAGTGTTGAAGAAACAGGTAGGTTACAGAAGGACTTAGACAGATTAGGACAATGGCCAAGAAAGTGGCAAATGAAATACAATGTTGGAGAATGTATGGTCATGCACTTTGGGAGTAGAAATAGATGTGCGGACTATTTTCTAAATGGGGAGAAAGTCTAAAAATCTAAGACACACAGGAACTTGGGAGTCCTTATGCAGAGCACCCTGCAGGTTAACTTGCAGGCTGAGTCGGTGGTGAGGAAGGCAAATGCAATGTTAGCATTCATTTCAAGAGGTGTAGAATACAAGAGAAGGGATGTGATGCTGAGGCTTTATAAGGCACTGGTGAGGCCTCACCTTGAGTATTGTGAACAGTTTTAGGCCCCACATCTAGAAAGATGTGCTGGCATTGGAGAGGGTTCAGAGGAGGTTCACAGGATAATTCTGGGAATGAAAGGGTTATCATATGAGGAATGTTTGATGGATCTGGGTCTGTAGGCCAGGGCGTGGGGGTGATAGGGGTAAAAAGGATCTGCCTTTTTTTAATCTATTGTTTATGTATTTATTTATAGATTGATTATTCTTGTTTCTTTCTTTTTGTATTTGCTCACTGGTTGAACGCCCAAGTTGCTGCAGTCTTTCATTGATTCTATCATGGTTATTATTCTATTATAGATTTATTCAGTATGCCCACAAGAAAATGAATCTCAAAGTTGGATCTACGTACTTTGAGAATAAATTGACTTTCAACTTTAAAAAAGCTTTTGGCATCCTCTTTTAAATTATTCATCAGCTTTCCTTCATATTTTATCTTTTCTTTCTTTATGGCTTTTTAGTTGCTTTCTGTTTGTATTTTAAAGTTTCCCAAGTTTCTACCTTCCCACTAATTTTTGATTTATTATATGACCTCTCTTTTGCTTTTATGCTGTCTTTGACTTCCCTTGTCTGAAACATAGAAAACCTGCAGCACAACCCAGGCCCTTTGGCCCACAAAGTTGTGCTGAACGTGTCCCTACCTTAGAAATTACTAGGCTTACCTATGGCCTTCTATTTTACTAACCTCCATGTACCTATCTAAAAGCCACTTAAAAGACCCTATTGTATCCACCTCCACCATTGCCGGCAGCCCATTCCATGCACTCACCACTCTCTGCATTAAAAAAAAACTTACCCTGACATCTCCTCTGTACCTACTCCCCAGCACCTTAAACCCGTGTCCTCTTGTGGCAACCATTTCAGCCCTGGGAAAAAGCCTCTGACTATCCACACGATCAATGCCTCTCATCATCTTGTACACCTCTATCAGGTCACCTCTCATCCTCCTTCACTCCAGGGAGAAAAGGTCGAGTTCACTCAACCTATTCTCATAAGGCATGCTCCCCAATCCAGGCAACATCCTTGTAAATCTCCTCTGCACCCTTTCTATGGTTTCCACATCCTTCCTGTAGTGAGGCGACCAGAACTGAGCACAGTACTCCAAGTGGACTCTGACAGGGTCCTATATAGCTGCAACATTACCTCTCGGCTCCTAAATTCAATTCCATGATTGATGAAGGTCAATACACCATGCGCCTTCTTAACCACAGCTTCAACCTGTACAGCTGCTTTGAGCATCCTATGGACTCAGACCCCAAGATCCCTCTGATCCTCCACACTGCCAAGAGTCTTACCATTAATACTATATTCTGCCATCATATTTGACCTACCAAAATGAACCACTTCACACTTATCTGGGTTGAACTCCATCTTCCACTTCTCAGCCCAGTTTTGCACCCCATCAATGTCCCGCTGTAACCTTTGACAGCCCTCCAACTATCCACAACACCTCCAACCTTTGTGTCATCAACAAACTTACTAACCCATCTCTTCACTTCCCATCCAGATTATTTATAAAAATCATGAAGAGTAAGGGTCCCAGATCAGATCCCTGAGGCACTCCACTGGTGACCGATCTCCATGCCGAATATGACCCGTCTACAACAATTCTTTGCCTTCTGTGGGCAAGGCAGTTCTGGATCCACAAAGCAATGTCCCCTTGGATCCCATGCATCCTTACTTTCTCAATAAGCCTTGCATGGGGTAACTTATCAAATGCCTTGCTGAAATCCATATTCACTACATCTACTGCACTTCCTTCATCAGTGTGTTTAGTCACATCCTCAAAAAATTCAATCAGGCTCATAAGGCACAACCTGCCCTTGACAAAGCTATGCTGACTACTCCTAATCATATAAAATCTCTCCAGATGTTACTAAATCCTGCCTCTCAGGATCTTCTCCATCAGGTTACCAACAACTGAGGTAAAACTCATGGGTCTATAATTTCCTGGGCTATCTCTACTCCCTTTCTTGAATAAGGGAACAACATCTGCAGCCCTCCAATCCTCCAGAACCTCTCCTGTCCTCACTGATGATGCAAAGATCATTGCCAGAGACTCAGCAATCTCCTCCCTCGCTTCCCACAGTAGCCTGGGGTACATTTCATCCAGTCCGGACGACTTTATACATCCTCTTTCTTAATATCTACATGCTCAAGCTTTTCAGTCTGCTGTAAGTCATCACGACAATCACCAAGATCCTTTTCTGTAGTGAATACTGAAGTAAAGTATTCATTAAGTACCTCTGCTATCTGCTCCGGTTTCATACACACTTTTCCACTGTCACACTTGATAGGTCCTATTCTTTCATGTCTTATCCTTTTGCTCTTCACATACTTCTAGAATGCCTTGGGGTTTTCCTTAATTCTGCCCACCAAGGCCTTCTCATGGCCCTTTCTGGCTCTCCTAATTTCCTTCTTAACCTCCTTCCTGTTAGCCTTATAATCTTCTAGATCTCTAACATTACCTAGCTCTCTGAACCTTTTGTAAGTTTTTCTTTTCTTCTTGACTAGGTTTATTACAGCCTTTGTACACCATGGTTCCTGTACTCTTACATAGCTTCCCATGGTTCTGCCATGATTTCCTCATCCTCCCTTTAGAATACCTCATCTTTGGGATGTATCTTTCTTGTACCTTCTGAACTTGCCCCAGAAACACCAGCCATTGCTGCTATGCCATTGTCACTGCTAGTTGCCTTCCGTCCCCATCCAATCAACTTTGTCCAGCTCCTCTCTCATTTCTCTGTAATCTCCTTTGCTTCACTGTAATACTGATACATCTGATTTTAGCGTCTCCTTTTCTAACTGCAGGGTGAATTTCATCATTTTATGATCATTCGTTCCTTAAAGGTTCTTTTACCTTAAGCTCCCTAATCACATCTGGGTCATTACATAACACACAACCCAGAATTTCTGTTCCCTGAGTGGGCTCAACCACAGGCTGCTTTCGAAAGTCATTTTGTAGGCTTTCTGCAAATTCACTCTCTTGGGATCCAACACCAACCTGATGTTCCCAGACTATCTGCCAATTGAAATCTGCCATGATTGTCATAACATTACCCTTTTAAACATGCCTTTTCTACCTCCTGTTGATTTGTAGCCTACACCCCATTTACTGTTCTGAGACCTGCATATCACTCTGATCAGAGTCTTTTTACCCTTGCAGTTCCTCAATTCTACCCACAATGATTCCACATCTTCTGAACCTATGCCATCTCTTTCTAAGGAACTTATTTTTTTTTAACCAACAGAGCCACCCCTACCCTCTCTGCCTACCTGCCTGTCCTCTTTATATGATGTGTACACTTGGATGTTAAGCTCCCAACTATGACCTTCTTTCAGCCACGACTCAGCAACGCCCACCTGCCAATCTGTAACTGAGCTACAAGATCATCTGCCTTATTTCATATATTGTGTGCATTCAGATACACCACCTTCAGTCCTGTATTCATCACCCTTTTCCATGTTATCCCCCCCTTACACTGCAGTCATTTCAGTGGTTGCTACTTTTCCCCATCATCAGCCAGCCCTTCCCAACAGTCTCACTGCACACTGCCTCTGCTTCTCTACCAACTGCCCCATCCTCAGCCCCATCACTCAGCTTCCCATCCCCTTGTCAAATCAGAGCCTTCCCCACAGCTCTAGCAAACTTGACAGCAAGGATATTGGTCCCCATAGGGTTCAGGTGTAACCCGCCCATTTGTACAGGTTGTACCTTCCCAAGAATGGATCCCAATGATCCAGGAATCGGGAACCTGCCTCCTGCACCAGTTCCTCAGCCACACGTTCATCTACCAAATCATCCTATCCTTACCCTCACTGGTGCATGGCCCAAGCAGCAGTCCAGAGATTCCTACGCTGGTGGTCCTACTTTTTAGCTCTCTGAATTCTCTCTTCAAAGCCTCCTACCTTTTCCTACTTATGTCATGAATACCAATATGTAGTAAGACTTCTGGCTGCTCACAGTCCCCCTTTAGAATGCTGTGGAGCCAATCCCTGATCCTGACACCTGGGAGGCAACATACCATCCAGAAGTCTTTATTGCTTCCACTGAATCTTGTATTTCCAACCATGGAATCCCCTATCACTAGTGCAGTACTCTTCCCCTACTCCCTTCCCGTCTGAGCCTCAGCACAAGACTTAGTGCCAGAGGCCTTATCGCTGTGGTTTCCGCCCGGTAGGTCAAATCCCTCAACAGTGTCCAAGGTGACGTTCTTATTAACAAAGAGAATGGCCACAAGGATACTCTGCACTGGCTGCCCATTTCCTGACAGTCACCAAGTTAACTGCCTCCTGCAACTTAGGGGTGATCACTTCCCTGTAGTTCCTATCTGTCACCTCCTCAATTTCCCTCATGAGCCAAGGTCGTCGAGCTGCAGCTCCAGTTCCTTAACACGTTCTCTAAGGAGCATATGTGGTTATCTGGAAGGCTGGAAGTCTTCCACTTCTCACACAAGTGAGAATTTCCACTTCTCACACAAAGGACTCATACAGCCCCAGAGCCATTCTCACTGCTCAAACTAACAGAGGAAGAATGAAGAAACTTACCAGATATTTACCTTACCCAAGCCTGTACTCATCAAGAGCAGATGAGCCAGAAACTGCCCACTCCAACACTGGTCCACTCATACAATGGCTGCTCTGCTCATCCCTGCCTTATTTTTATTTGCCCTTGCTAATGAATCATGATTTGATTGGGTTGCCAGAAAATGCCAAAAGCCCGCAAACACATGGGGCTCCTCCTCTGATCTCAGGTTCCAAATAAGTTCATTATCACTAACTGACCTAATGTGATGTCTGTTGTCGTTTTATAGTAAGACAAACATTACTGTAAATTACAAACATAAATAAACAGCACAAAAGGAAGGAATATGGAGGTAGTGTTCATGGATCATTCAGAAATGTGATGAAAGAGGGGAAGAAACCGCTCCTAACATGGCGAGGACATTCCTGTACCTCCTCCCTGGAGGTAGTAATGAGAACTGGCCATGTCTTGAGTGGTGAGGGTCCTTGATAATGGATGCCAACTTCTTGAGGCATTTTGAAGAAGCCCTCGATGGAGGGGAGGGGATGAGCTGGCTGAGTCTACAACCATCTGCAGCTTCTTGTGAACCTGTGCATTGGAGGTTTCATACCAGGAGGTGATGCAGCCAGTCAGAATGCCCTCTTCAGGACACCTACGGAACCAATCAGAATGCTTCCCTCAGTACACCCACAGAACCAATCAGAATACTCTCCTCAGTACACCTACGGAACCAATCAGAACGCTCCCCTCAGTACACCTACGGAACCAATCAGAACGCTCCCCTCAGTACACCTACGGAACCAATCAGAACTCTCCCCTCAGTACACCTACGGAACCAATCAGAACGCTCCCCTCAGTACACCTACGGAACCAATCAGAACGCTCCCCTCAGTACACCTACGGAACCAATCAGAATGCTCTCCTCAGGACACCTACAGAAATTGTATAATTTATATTTTCATTATAATCAAGCTAAAACATTTCTTAAGTTTACCTTCAAGGACTCTATATCTTTAGATCCTACACTATGTCATCTCTTAAGGATTTGATTTGATTTTTACCAACAGAGCCACCCCACCCTCTCTGCCTACCTGCCTATTGTTTCGATAGAATGTGTATCTTTGGATGTTAAGTTTCCAGTCACGACTCAGTGATGCCCACATCATCATACCTGCCTCCAACTGTGCTACAAGATATTCTACCTTATTCCAGATACTATGTACATTCAAATATACCACTTTCAGTCCTATACTCATCACTCATTTTGATTTTAGCTCCATTACACCTTAACTCATCCCGACTGCAATTTTGCCCTAACATTTGCTTGACCCTTCTCACAGTCTTGCTGCATTGGTTTGTATATCAATTGCCCCATCCTCAGCCCTATCACTCCAGTTCCCATTCCCCTTCAAAGTTATTTTAAACCCTCCCCATAGAAAACCTGCCCAGAAGGATATTGGTCCCCTTTGGGTACAGGTGGTACCTTGCTCAGAAGAGATCTCAATGATCCAGAAATCCAAAGTTCTGCTCCCTGCACCAATTCTTGAGCCATGCATTCATCTGCCAGATCGTCATATTCTTAGCCTCACTGGCACATGGTACAGACAGCAATCCGGACATTACTCCACTGGAGATCCTGCTTTTCAGCTTTCTGCCCGACTCCCTAACATCGCTCTTCAGTATATCTTCTCTTTTCCTACCCATGTCAGTGTTACCAACATATACCATGATTTCTGGCTGTTCACCCTCTCCCTTTTGAACCCTGTGCAGCAGATCTGAGACATCCCTGGCCCTCGAGGCAATCTACCATCTGGGTGTCCTTTTCATGTCCACAGAATCTTCTGTCTGCTCCCCTAGCTATGGAATCCCCTATCATTACCGCACTCCTCTTCTCCCCCTTTCCCCTCTGAGCCACAGAGTCAGACTCCGTGCTGTGGCTTTCCCCAGTAGGTCATTCCTTATTATTGAGGGGAACTACCACAGGGATGCTCTGCACTGGCTGCTTATTCCCTTTCCCTCTCCGGACAGTCACCCACAGTCTCCAAGGAGTTGCAGCTCCCTGCACTTCATGCAGATGTAGTTATCAAGGAGACTATTAAGGGGTTATTAAGGGGTTGGACAAGATAGAGGCAGAAAATATGTTCCAGATGCTGGGAGAGTCCAGTACCAGAGGGCATGGTTTGAGAATAAGGGGTAGGTCATTTAGGACAGAGTTAAGGAAAAACTTCTCCTCCCAGAGAGTTGTGGGGGTCTGGAATGCACTGCCTCAGAAGGTAGTGGAGGCCAATTCTCTGGATGCTTTCAAGAAGGAGCTAGATGGGTATCTTATGGATAGGGGAATCAAGGGATATGGGGACAAGGCAGGAACAGGGTATTGATAGTAGATGATCAGCCATGATCTCAAAATGGCGGTGCAGGCTTGAAGGGCCGAATGGTCTACTTCTGCACCTATTGTCTATTGACACTGGGGGTTTCCCCAGTGTTCCCACATCCCATGAAAGGAACATAACACTACCTCCATACCCATTCTCAGCGCACTAGCACAGAGAGGAAAAAAACTTACTTAGAATCTCTGCCTGTGCTTGCCCAAGCCTGTTGAGCCAAAGCCTGACCACTCTCACACTGGCTGCTCCGTCTACAACTCACTTCTTTTATTGGCCCTGGACTGATTGTAGTCGGCTGAAATTAGCCGAAAGCACCTCGCGCGGATTGCAGCCCTCTGAAAGGAGCTGAGAGCACTGGAGCTCTGTTTTAAACCGCACTAATTGCAGCCCGGGAAAAGAGCTGAAAGCACCACAGCTCCTCTAAAATCTCGTGCTGATTTGATCTGGATGAACAGGGTGCAAGACATGTTTTTCCACTTTATCTCAGTACATGTGGCAATAATAAAACAATATCAATTCCAAATAAAAACTGCTGCCCGACCCGCATTTTGGGTGTGCTGCTCCAGATTGCTGCATCTTGCGCCTGAAGCAGCCTAGGTTCAGGCAGAGGTGCTGGAGGAGGTCTGAATGCTGGTAAAGGGTTATGAAACAAACCAGCCACGGACCAGTGACCTATCAAAGGGAGCACAAAATGCCTTCTACCGTTTCTCTGATGCTCCTGGGGAGTGGGATAGGGAGCGTAGTGGCTGCTGGCGAGGATGGACACCCCTATCCAGCTCTCCTCCCAGGGCCACTTGTGTTAAAACACTGCCCCACTGTGGCGGCTGGGATTTGGGGACAGCGGAACTCGGCCCCTGCATCCAGCGGTCACGGTGCTTTTCCCGCCAGCCTCTCCCTCCGGCTCTGTGGTGTCGGGATGGTGCATCTCGTCCTGTGGCGACAGCTCAGCCTGGCCCTCCTGCTCTTGACAGAGGCTGCCGTGCGTCCCTGCGCAATGCAGGGCACTGGGTGGGTGACAGGTAGAGTGAGCTGGGACGAGAGAGGGTGGCGAGAGCAAATCTTGGCATAGTCACAGCTCTTTCCTGCCTCCTACTTAGCTTACAGTGTCAACAGATGTTCACTTACATCCCTCAATAAACCCACACCACATCACTCTGTCCCTCAGTAACCCATCACCCTCACTCTGCCCATCACTCCACCCACTCTCTCCCTCATGCCCCTCTCCTCTCAGTAACCACACATTCCTCACTCCATCCCTCAATAACATCTCGTCCATCCCTCAGACACCCTCTCCCCTCACACTATCAGAATAGGTTAACAGGTGGGGCAAGTACTTATTTGCACTCGAGGTCCTGTGATGTTGGAGATTGAGGGGTTGACCTGTTACAGGTATATAAGATTATGAAAGTCATAGACAAGTCGAAAGAACCATAGAACATAGAAATCTACAGCACATTATAGGCTCTTCAGCCCACAATGCTGTGCTGACCATGTAGACTATGCTAAAAACTGCTAGAATTACCCTACCGCAGAGCCCTCTATTTTTCTAAACACCTTGTACCTATCTAAGAGTCTCTTAACAGACCCTACTGTATCTGCTTCCACCACTGCCACCGGCAGTGCATTCCACGCACGCACCACTCGGTGTGAAAAACTGACCCCTGACATCCCCTCGGTACCTATTGCCAAACTACGTATGCCCCTCATGCTAGCCATTTCATTTACATTTATTGGCCAACGTCTGCCTGACAAATATCAATGTAACCCTGTGGTTTCTCAGACCACTTTACAGAGAAACTTAGAAAATCTACAGCACAATACAGGCCCTTCAGCCCACAAAGCTGTGCCGAACATGTACTTACCTTAGAAATTACCTCAGGTTACCTATAGCCTATGTTCCCTCTAAGCTGTGCGTGTGTGCACGCACACACACGATTTTCAACCAGCGCACAAAGGAAATTAATGTGCACACAGGCAAGCTACCGAAAATTATGTAGTAATTAATAATTATACTTATTGAAAACAATCTTTTAGCTAGATGTTTCTGTTAACTAGTTAGTCAGTTTTTCAAATACCCGACGCACACCACTTATTTACGTCACCTCACCTTTCCTGTTCCAGTTTGTAGAGCTGCATCACGGCGGCAGCCATCTTTGCCGGACAGTGTTCATATCGTAAAGTTTACAAAGATCTGTTTCAAATTTTTATTGAAAAAATATTGATTCACTGTCGAATTCAAAAGCAGCAAAGGGCGTGAAGCACAAAAGAACTGTAAATTTGTTTAAAAGTTGAATGGCTTAACAAAATAGAAAAAGCTACATCAAAAGCTCATGAGGTCATGAACATTCAGCTATGAGAAATATTTACATATGATTCGGACACTGGAGTTATCCGTTTGTACTGTCGTGATGCAAAAGTTGCTGGAGAATTTGCTAGTGGAAAGAAGTGGGATGATGTTTGGAAACTTGACTTTTTGAAGTGTCATTTGGCAAGTAAATCGCATTTGGACAGTGTACACAAGCTCAGGCAACAGAACACATCATTACAGGAGCGCTACGCATGTTAGGGTTGAGTGCAGATGAGCAAGAGCAAAAACAATCAAACCCAGAGGAGATCAAAGAATAGGAAAATGCCAAAGACAGGAGAGAGAAAAAATAACTGAGTGACTTAAATATGTACAACAACACACACAAAATGCTGGTAGAACACAGCAGGCCAGGCAGCATCAATAGGGAGAAGCGCTGTTGACGTTTCGGGCCAAGACCCTTGGTGTTTTTTTCCTCTGCCAGCGACTTAAATATGTATGTTATTTTGTTGTTATTCTGTGCAGTTTCATGTCAAATATTTTGTAAACCGACATAAACTGTGCCACGTGTGCATTCAGTGCGCACTAACTTCTGTCACAGGAAAAAAATTTGCACAACATAAGATTTTTGCGCACACTGACTACTAAAAATTAGAAGGAACATTGCCCATAGCCTCTATTTTTCTAAGCTCCATGTACCTATCCAGGAATCTCTTAAAAGACTATCATATCCACCTCCACCGCCACCAGCAGCCCATTCCACACACTCACCACTCCCTGCGTAAAAAACCTACCCCTGACATCTCCTCTGTAACTACTTCCAAGCACCTTAAAACTGTGCTCTCTTGTGCTAGCCATTGCAGCCCTGGGAAAAAGCCTCTGACTATCCACATGATCAACGCCCCTCATCATCTTATACATCTCTATCAGGTCACCTCTCATCATCCGTCGCTCCAAGGAGAAAAGGCCAATTTCACTCAATCTATTCTCATAAGGCAACATCCTTGTAAATCTCCTCTGCACCCTTTCTATGGTTTCAACACCCTTCCTATAGTGAGGTGGCCAGAACTGAGCACAGTAATCCAAGTGGGGTCTGACCGGGGTCCTATATAGCTGTAACATTATCTCACAGCCTTTGAACTCAATCCTATGGTTGATGAATGCAAACAAAGCATACACCTTCTTAACAACACTGTCAACCTGTGCAGCAGTTTTGACTGTCCTATGGACACAGACCCCCAAGATCTCGCTGATCCTCCACACTGCCAAGAGTCTTACCATTAATATTATATTTTGTCTTCACATTTGACCTACTGAAATGAACCACTTCACACTTACCTGGGTTGAACTCCATCTGTCATTACTCAGCCCAGTTCTGCATCCTATCAATGAGCCACTGTAACCTCTGACGACCTCCAGACTATCCACAACACCCTCCAACCTTTGTGTCATCAAAATACATTGCTTCCGCCCCCCCCCCCCCCCCCGGGTGTAAGTGTTAAAAACAAGAGGGTATTAGTTTTAAGAATTGAACTGAAATTTTAAAAGGACTTCTCCTTCATATTTGGAACAAGCTTCCAGAAATAGTGATCAAAGTGGGTAAATTAGCAACAATTAAAAGCTATTTTGATAAGTATCTAAATAAGTTTTCTGATGAAAGGTCTCTGCCTGAAACATCCACTCTTTACTCCCCTCTATACATGCAGACCTGCTGAGTTCCTGCAGCATTGTGTGTGTGTGTTACTCTGGATTCTCAGCATCTGCAGAATCTCTTGTGTTTAGCTAAGTACTTGGGTAGGGGAGGTTTGGAGGTCTATCTTCCACAGCATCAAGGACATCTTCAAGGAGTGATGCCTCAAAGTCAGCAAATGTCATTAAGGACCCCCCCCCCCCCCCTTCACCCAGGACACGTCCTCTTCTCACTGCTACTATCAGGGAGGAGATACAAGAGCCTGAAGACACACACTCAACATTTTAAGAAAAGCTTCTTCCTCACCACCATCAGATTCTTGAATGGAAATGAACCCATGTACACCACTTTTTTTCCTTCTTGCACTACTTATTCAATTGAATTATTGGTTTATATTTTATTGTAATTTCTATTTTTTTTATTATGTCTTGCAATGTACTGCTGCTGCAAACCAACATGTCACGACATATGCCAGTGGTATTAAATCTGATTGGACAAATTGGGGCAAAAGGCCTGTTTCAATGCCTTCTATTTGCTTACAAAGAACAGTACAGCACCTTCAGCCCACTGTGTCTGTGCTGAATACGGTGAACTAAACTAAATCTCTTCTGCCTACACATTATCCACATCCCTCATTTCCTTGCACAAGTCTACCTTAAACGCCACCATCATATCTGCTCCCACCCCCACCCTTGGCTCTGCATATCCCCATTACCTGTTTGGTAGGTCAACAGTCTCCAGCAAGTTTCGACAGATGTACAGTGGAGAGCATTCTGACCCATTGTATCACTGCCCAATAGGGATTCTCCAGTGCAGAGGGCTGTAGCCTCATCCAGCTCCATCAGGGGCACAAGCCTTCCCACCAGAGGACATCTTCAAAAGTCAATTCTTCAAGGAGGCTACATCATTCATGAAAGACCTTCATCATCCAGCACACGCCCACTCCTCATTACTACCATCAGGGGCCTGAGGATCCACACCCAACATCATTCCATCAGCTTCTCCCTGCCGCCATTAGATTTCTGAACAGCCTATAAAGCCATGAACAGCCATGCTGGAATGGTGGAGCAGACTCGATGGGCTGAATGGCCTAATTCTGCTCCAATGTCTTATAGTCTAACGCAACCTCATTATCCCTTTATTTTGCACTAATTATTTATTTTTATTGACATTATAGTAATTTGTTATGCCTCCATTGCACTACTACTGCAAAACAATACATTTCATGACTAATATCAGTGACAATAAATCTTATTACCTCATACAAAATGAGAACACATACAGTCCTTATGAATGGTCTCAGTCCAAAATGTCAACTGTTTAATGCCTCTCTGTAGATGCTCCCCGACTTGCTGAGTTCCTCCACCATTCTGTATTTGTTACTCTGGATTTCTGGCAACTGCAGAACCTCTTGAGTTTTGTATAAAGTCATAGAAAACTACAACACAGAAACAGGCCCTTCAGCCCATCTGATCCATGCCGAGCCATTTAAATTGCCTTGTCTTATCAACCTGCACCTGGACCACAGCCCTCCACACCCCTCCCAGCTACGTCCCTATCCAAACTTCTCTTAAATGTTGAAGTCGAAATCACGTCCACCACTCGTGCTGGAGCTCTCACCACCCTCCGAGTGAAGATGTTTCCCCTCATGTTCCCCATAAACATTTCACCTTTCACCCTTAACCCACGACTTCCAGCTGTAGTCTCACCCAATCTCAGAGGAAAAAGCCTGCTTGCATTTACCCTATCGATACTCCTCATATTATTGTATACCTCTATCAAATCTCCCCACAATATTCTACATTCCAAGTAATATTTATAACCTATTCAATCTTTCCTTATAACTCAGGTTTTCCAGTCCCAGCAACATCCCTGTAAATTTTCTCCCTACGCTTTCAACCTTATTTACATCTTTCCCGTAGGTAGGTGATCAAAACTGCACACAATACTCCAAATTAGGCCCCACCAACATAACATCCTATCTCTTGTACACAATACAGTGATTTCTGAAGGCCAATGTGCCAGCCTTCTCTACGACCTACCCATTTGTGATGCCACTCTCAATGTATTATGTTCCAGTATTCCCAGATCACTTTGTTCTACTGCTCAGTGTGTAAGGCCTATCCTGGTTGGTCGCCCAGAAGTGCCACACCTCACACTTCTCTGCCTGAATCTCCATCTGCCATTTTCCCAGCTGGTCCAGATCAGATCCTGCTGCAAGCTTTGGTAGTCTTCCTCGCTGTCCACCACACCCCTAATCTTGGTGTCATCCACAAATCTGCTGATCCAGTTAACCATATTATCTTCCAGATCATTGATATAGATGACAAACAATGGACCCAGCACTGATCCCTGCAGCGCTGCACTAGTCACAGACCTCCATTCAGAGAGGCAACCATTGACTTCCCACCCAAAGCCAATGTCGAATCCAATTTATTACCTTCTTGACAGACCTCCCGTTCAGGACCTTGTCAAATGCTTTGCTGGAAGTCCATATAGACAACATCCACTGCCTTTCCTTCATCAACGTTCCTGGTAACTTGTGTTAAACTGCACGATCTTCTTATTTTTGGCCTCACTAGCAATCGTACAGAAAGCAATCGTGAGATCACAGCCTTTAAAGGATTCTGTCTTTTTACTTGGCATCTAACTCCCTGAAGTCACTTTGCAGACCCTTGTCCCTCTTCCTACCCAAGTCATTGGTGCCGATAAGGACCGCGACCGCCGGTGCTCACCCTCCCATTTCAGAATGCTGAAGACTTGATAGAGACGTCCTTGACTCTGATGCCCAGGAGGCAACATACCACCCAGGAATCTCAGTCCTGTCCACAGAACTTCCTTTCTGTTCCCCTTTTACCACAGCTCACCTCTTCTACCCTTATCCTTTCTGAGCCACAGACGGACTCAGTGCCAGAGTCCTGACTGCTGTGACTTTCCTCTACTAGATCATCCCCGATAGTTGTGTTGACAATACACCTGATTCTAACCCCAGGAGAAACATTCTAAATGTCATAATTTCATAAACTTCCATCAGGACACCAATTAACTGCAGGGAAAACAGCCCATGTTGGTTCGACTTCTCCTTCTGGCTCCTACCTTCTAAACTAGGTAAGTGCACACAAAATGCCAGAGTAACTCAGCAGGTCAGGCAGTATCTATTGAGAAGAATAAAACATCAATGTTTCGGCCCAAGAACCTTCATCACAACCTGCTGAAGAAGGGTCTTGGTCTGAAATGTCAATGGTTTATTCCCCTCTGTTGGTGCTGCCTGACTTGCAGAGTTCCTCCGGTATTTTGCATGTGTTGACGTGCATCTCCATCATCTGCATCCCAGTAAGCATCTTCTGGACCTTTTCCAAAGCTTCCGAGTCACAAGAACTGCTACACTCCACCCCCCACCGCCCTTCCAATAACATCCATGGAGCTGCAGTCCTGGCAGGAACCCAGGAGGACAAAGGAATGGCAAGAGATTTGGCGCAGAAATTACTATTTTATTTACTGCAGAACCTACTTCCCAGTCACCAGGAAGTGTCATTGAAAAGTTAGCAACACCGAGAGAGACAAGTCATCCTGAAGGTGTGTTGAGGCTTCTCTCTCTCTCTCTCTCTAGAGAGAGGGACGAACAGAGATGGATTGGCCAATGTGTACAGATATAAAAACAAGTCTGTAATAAATACATCCCAGATACGTGGGCAGCCCTGCAGTCATCAGACCAGGTTCCCTGAGCACCAGGTCCATCGTGCATGGGGTTACCAGACCAGGGGGACGGATCTTCAATGCAGACCAAATGCCTCTCCTTCCAGAACGCAGTCCCACAAGGGGATGCCAGATGGGCACTCTGGGCAAGGGAGAGGTGTGAGAGGACATGGAGAGAAGGGATGCTCACACTAACCAAAGCAGCACATTGATGAGTGAGCAAATGGGGAAGGAGATTCTTACGTACCCGGGCTGAGATACACAGGGTGTGTGGACTCTGGGTGATCTGTCCAGGCTGAGACACAGAGTCTGGAAACACCGGGGATTTACGGGGCTGAGATACAGGGGGCGATTTCTCCCAGCTGGGCTTGCTGCTCATGGGTGAGGTACACTGGGGTCCCAGTGGTAACTCAGTGATCAATCCACGCTGAGTTAAAGAGTGTGTGGAAGAACTGGGTGACTTCCCCTGGCTGGGACACAGTGAGAAGAATCACTGGGTGATTTATCCACCTGACACAAGGGAAGGAACACTGGTTGACACAGAGAGGGGGGCAACATGGTGCGATTCACTCAGGCAGGACAGGAGATTGGTAAACCTCTGCGTAATGTGCCGGAGGTGAGCGACAGTGAAAGGGAAACCCCTGGATTGAGTACCCATGACGAGGAAAAGGAGTGAGGTGGGGAGATATCCCTGGATTATTTGCCATGCCTCAGTCATATACCCCTGCATCCCTACGGAGCAGAGCACAGCCTCCTGGCAGGTTATCTCACAGGGAGTGACCATGGTCCACAGGGATCTTGTGGACAGATTCCAGGAGGGCTCCTGGAGGTACAGTACAGTCCTGGGTCTGCGGACCCCGAGCTCCCACCACTAGCCCCCTACACCCTGACCTTTATGGCCGACGTCTCCAATGCCCCTGTGCAGGGTGGATATAGGGCGCCCTGGGAGACGAGTACCTGGGGCCGGTGGGGGGGTGGGGGTGGAGACAGGAAATGCCCACCCCTCCCGGACCAGCAGGCTACAGGCTGACGCTGCGATGGTGCCTGTAGAGGAAGGTGGAGTGACTGCTGCGTGTCGTCTCGGGCTCCGTCTCGTCGCTGTCCAGGCTGGTGGCGTCCGACAGCTCCTCCAGGTGCTCCACCGAGTCGAACTTCTGCAGGTCGGAGGCGATGGTCTGGAAGCTGAGGACGGACAGGGTATCAGAGGCAGGGCCCTCGGCTCCCAGAGGGGTGAGGGCCGAGGCCTCCTGCACCTCCTCGGGCTGGGCCGGGCTGGACTCGGCACCCACGGGCGAGGTGCGCCGGGGTCCCAGTGCCCGCAGGCGCCGGGCGTGGATCTGCTCACTGATCTGCTCCAGGTTCCTGAGGGCCACTGAGTATCGAGTCTTGGCCTGGGACACCCGCTGCTCCAGTGACGTCACCCGGGACTTGTGCTCCTGGGGGCGGGAGAAAAGGGGAGAGCGAGAATGAGGCGATGGGAGGGCCGGCAGTGGGGTAGGAGTGTCAGTGGGGAATGGAAGGGAAAAGATTGTAAAGACACAAGCTAGTTCGGTCAGAGAGAGGGAGGTTCAGTGAAGGGCAGGAGTAGCGGGTAGGACACCATCTGATCGAGGAATATCACACTGGGCTAGTGTTGCTGTCAGAAGGATGAAGAGATCGGAGCGGGAGGAGAAGGTCAGTGAGTGAGAGGAAGGGATGAAGGGAGGGAGAAGGTAGGGACCGTGGGAGTGGCAGGAGGGCAGAGGAGAGGAGGGATCAGAGGCAAGGATGGAGTGTGAAATGCATTGGGATGCACAGTAATGAGGAAAGGAGGGTATTGAAGGACAGAGAACCACAAACTGTACCTCCAGAATCTGGTTGAACTGGGCCTTGAGCTCGAAGTAGGGCTTGGATTTGAGGATGAGCCGCTTGAGGGCCTTCTGCAGCTGCTGGACGCGGCCCTCGGCCTGCTGGCACAGCTGTGTCACCCTCTGGTGCTCCCGCTCACTCCTCAGGCGCTCCTCCTCCGCCTCGTTCACCTGGCGGGGGCAGACAGGGAGCAATGGATGAATAGCAATCACAACCAAACACCAGCTGGGGAGGGCGCCTCACTGAGCTGCTGTCTCTTGGCACAGGCCAAACCCGCCTGTCCCACTGGCTGCTCAGTGGACCGTTCCGGGTTTGGTCACAGCCCCAGGTGCTTAGCATCCACTCAGGGGCACGGCACCAGGCACCTGGCACCCACCAACAGGCCCCTCAGCTTACGATGTTGCTCCAGGATCAATCTAACCCTCCCGGCTCACATAACCCGCCTTTTTCCTTTCATCCGTGTTCCACAGAAGGCTCAGGGAATTTGGTAAGTCCCCAAAGACCCCAACCAAGTTTTGCAGAAATGCGTAGGAAGCATCCTACCTTGGTGATGTCCATCTTTGCTCTGCAAGGAATCACAGAGAGCTGTGGACTCAGCCCAGCCCTTCATACAAACCAGCCTCTCTTCCCTGGACTCTGTCCGCTCCTCCTGTTACCTCGGGACAACAGCCAGGGACCCGTCCCACCCCCGACGTGGTCTCCCTCCCCTCTTCCATCGGGCAGAGCCTGTACCACCAGGCTCAAGGACAGTTTCAAACACTGTTATTAAACTCTTGAACGGACCTCTTGTATGATAAAATAAAGAGCTTTTGATGTCCTAATCTTTTTCATGGCACCGGGATGCATGGCAGCTCTCATGGGCTGCCCCCAGCACATCCTCGGGCGGTTCTGGTTGTAAACCATTTCACTGTACATTTCAATGCACAGCACACGTGATAAACAAAAGGATCTGAATACAGGGAATCCAAATCGGGCCCACAGTGGAGGGGGAGGGTCAGCACAGGACGGGGGTGCCTCAGGATGATGTCAGGGCTCTGAGCCAGTGGTGGGGTGGAGGGTCAGCACAGGACGGGGGTACCTCAGGATGATGTCAGGGCTCTGAGCCAGTGGTGGGGAGGGGGAGGGTCAGCACAGGACGGGGGTGCCTCAGGATGATGTCAGGGCTCTGAGCCAGTGGTGGGGGGAGGGTCAGCACAGGACGGGGGTACCTCAGGATGATGTCAGGGCTCTGAGCCAGTGGTGGGGTGGAGGGTCAGCACAGGACGGGGGTGCCTCAGGATGATGTCAGGGATCTGAGCCAGTGGTGGGGAGGGGGAGGGCCAGCACAGGACGGGGGTGCCTCAGGATGATGTCAGGGCTCTGAGCCAGTGGTGGTGGGAGGGTCAGCACAGGACGGGGGTGCCTCAGGATGATGTCAGGGCTCTGAGACAGTGGGGGGGGGGGTGCGGGGCGAGGGTCAGCACAGGACGGGGGTGCCTCAGGATGATGTCAGGGATCTGAGCCAGTGGTGGGGGGAGGGTCAGCACAGGACAGGGGTACCTCAGGATGATGTCAGGGATCTGAGCCAGTGGTGGGGTGGGGGGAGGGTCAGCACAGGACGGGGGTACCTCAGGATGATGTCAGGGCTCTGAGCCAGTGGTGGGGGGAGGGTCAGCACAGGACGGGGGTACCTCAGGATGATGTCAGGGCTCTGAGCCAGTGGTGGGGTGGGGGGTCAGCACAGGACGGGGGTGCCTCAGAATGATGTCAGGGCTCTGAGCCAGTGGTGGGGTGGGGGGTCAGCACAGGACGGGGGTGCCTCAGGATGATGTCTGGGCTCTGAGCCAGTGGTGGGGGGAGGGTCAGCACAGGACGGGGGTGCCTCAGGATGATGTCAGGGCTCTGAGCCAGTGGTGGGGTGGGGGGTCAGCACAGGACGGGGGTGCCTCAGGATGATGTCAGGGCTCTGAGCCAGTGGTGGGGTGGGGGGTCAGCACAGGACGGGGGTGCCTCAGGATGATGTCAGGGCTCTGAGCCAGTGTTGGGGTGGGGGGTCAGCACAGGACGGGGGTGCCTCAGGATGATGTCAGGGCTCTGAGCCAGTGGTGGGGTTACCTTCGAGGTGGCATGGTTCAGCATCTCCTGCCAAGTGGGGTCCAGTCGGTTCCGGTCGGCCATCAGACCCTGCTCGGCCACGTACACCATCTCTCGGGCAGCGTTGTGCATACTGACCGCCCTCTCGTATCGCAGGGCTGCCTTCTGGGTCTCCTGCTGGGCCTTCAACGCAAGATGTGAAGATTAGATTGATGGGCCTAGTTGATGGGGATGTGGGGACAATAAAATGGCTTGGTGAGTTTAATGCAACAATGAATGGTCAGCACAGATTAGATGGGCCAAAAGGCCTGTTTCCATGCTATTTTTCTATGGGCTTGGCAATGCACACCTCACACGAGGTGGGGTGCTCAGAAGAGGGGGGAGCTGGTCAGTGAGACGTGGAACTGGGAGAGAGTTTCCCCACCCCCACAATTCTGAGCTGTAACGTCACACCCAAACACCACTGCCCGCACCCCCATGTCAGCCAGCGCCCAGCAGAAAGGGTGCTGCCAAGGGGCCCATGGCACCCTGGGGTGCTAATCCCCACAGGTCATTGCCACAGTCCTCCTCTGGATATTGACTCTCACCCGGAGAGAAGAACAAGCAGACGACGATGTCCGGAGTTACCCTCGGCAAAGGGATCCCCTCCACCTCAGTGAGACTCAATGCCCTCAGCAGAGGGTCCTCCTCCCACACCAGAGTCACTTTTGAACACGAGTGCCAGCTCACCTCCTTGGCCTGCCGCCGAGCCTCATAGTAGGGGCGAGCCTTCTCGATGCAGCTGCCCAGCTGGGAGCCCTGAGCGTTCAACTTCCTGGCGGATTCTGAGAGGATTTTCCGGTAAGTGTTCCTGGCCTCCTGTGGGAGACGTATACATATATACATTTGCCTGGCTGTGTTTTTACAAGCATCCTACATGTGTCTGTATATGCCTCTAAGCCGTGGTATTGCCCAGCAGGCTTCAGGGCCGGTTGAGAGGTGATCCCAGTGGTCTGGACTGTATACATGCACATTGTGCATCATTGTACGTTACTGACATTCAGCAGGGGCGTGTTGTCTTGTTTGGGCGAGGGCTGGGCATCAAACCGCAGCGCCCCAGGGGGTGTCAGGCCTCTGTTGCTCCATGAGTGTGTTCTTGTGTGTGACTGTCAATAATCATTTTGCACCCTGACCCTGGAGTAACGCTATCTCGTTTGGCTGTGTTCATGAGTATTCATGTACGGCTGGACGACAATTGAACTAGAATTGAATTGAGTACTGTCCACACACAGGTAGCTTGGAAAAACATCCAAGGGTGACACAGAAGTTTTTTGGGACGGTAGGGCACCAAGAGGAATAAACACAACCTTTGATGAGGATGGGAATCTGCCGGCTTAGTCTGTGTTGGTCATGATTTGTCTGGGCTCTGTTCGTAATACCACTGAACATCAGGACAGCAGCGTTCTGAGCTTATAATCAATTATTCTTGAAGAAATAAGGGCAGGGACAGTAAGTGCGACACACAGAGTAAAGCTCCCTCTACACTGACCTGTTACACACTCCCAGGCCAGAAACATCACGGGTTTCACACGGGGTAAAACTCCCCCTACACTGTGCGCTGTTACAGGGCAGGAAGAGCACGGGTGATACACGGGGTAAAACTCCCCCTACACTGTGCGCTGTTACAGGGCAGGAAGAGCACGGGTGATACACGGGGTAAAACTCCCCCTACACTGTGCGCTGTTACAGGGCAGGAAGAGCACGGGTGACACACAGGGTAAAGCTCCCTCTACACTGGCCCCTCACACACCTCCAGGGCAGGGATAGCCCGTGCTTTACACAGGGCAAAAGCTCCCTGTTCCCAGAGACTGCGGGTCCAGGAACAAGGTCCAAGGTAAAGGAGTAAATTACTTTTAAACTGAGATGAGGAGACATTTCTTCTGCCAGGGAGTGTGAACAGGTAGCCATATCGTTATGTACATTCAGAAAGGCACTTAGTTGAAGGGATACAAGGAGAGAGCTTGGGAGGATGGCAGGGACTTCCTGTCACTCTGCTATTTCAAGCAGTCTGGTGGTCTAGAGGGGTAGCGGGGTGCCGCAAGGGAACCAGGTGCACTACTACAGAATGGCTGCCTCGGGAACCCCTCTTCCCCAACTCCCAAGGGTCAGACACTGAGCTCAGCCGAGAGCGCTCCTACCAGGACTGCGAGCTGGAGGGCGGAGGGAGGACACACTTACGTCCAGCTGTAGCTCCAGCTTATTGATCTCCTCGCTGGCCTGGTTCAGCTGTTCCAGCTCCTCCTGCAGGCAGGACGACAAACTGCATCAGTGTCCACCGTGGTCCACCCCGGCAGCACCCTCATCAACAGGCAGACACACGCACAAGGAAACGTTCTGACACGCAGAATTACACGTACACACACGCACGGACAGAGGAAGCCCACAGAGTCACCGAGCGAACGTGCCAAAGTGGCCAGGAATTGAATCCAGGTCGCCGGTGCCAACCACTACACTGACCCAATGCCCAGTGTCTGCTGAATCCTCTGTGCAGCAGATAACTGACACTGACCCTCCAACGAACAACATCAATGCTCTCCACAGACCTCCTCCTACCTCTCTCCCACCCACCGATCCCACCCCACTATTTTCCCAGACCCCCCCACTCCCAGGCCCTCAGCACTCTCCCAGGACTCTTTTGATCAGTGTCCTTCACGCATGTGACAGCCCACTGCCAACCAGTCACAGCTTCTCTCCTGCAATATTTATTCCTTTCTACACAGGGCTCTGGCCCCCACAGTCCAATTAGTACAAGTGACTTATCTATACCACTGTTCACAGTGTGTGCTGCCCCGGACACTGGACTCTCACGTTTCCTCAGCTACCGGATCCTCCGCTTCCACTCTCTAACATTTAACCCTTTCACCCACTGCTCCCTGGTTACAGTCAAACCCGGCCTGTAGCCAGGGGAGTCAGAGGGCACCACAGCACCCATCTGTTATTCTGCCTGGTCCCAGTGGCCCACAGCTGGACCATAGACCTCCACACACTCGGATCTAAACAAATTTCTCTTCAATGTTGCAACTGAACCCATGTCCATCGCTTCCGCTGGCAGCTCATTTCACACTCACACCCGCCCTCTGAGTGGAGAAACTCCCCCACAGGTTCCCCTAAATATTTCACCTTTCACCCTTAATCTGCAGACTCCAGGTCATTGAACCTCTCTCCCACGTCTCCACAGTCACATCCCAGGCAGCCTGGTCCTGAGAGAGTATTAACCCTTTCACTCACTGCTCTCCACTCATTCAGCCCAGTCCATTAACCCCACTCACAGTCCAACCTCAGGCAGCCTGCTCCCAGGGGAGGGAATTAAACCTTTCATTCACTGCTTCCCACTCACAGCCCCCAGGCAGCCCATCCACGTGGCGTGAATTAACCCTTTTCACTCACTGCTCCCCACTCCAGGCAGCCTTTTCCTGTGAATATTAACCCGTTCATCCACTGCTCTCACTCTCAGTCAGACTCCAAGCAGTCCATTCTTAGGGGAGGGCATTAACCCTGTCACTGACCATTTTTCACTCACAAATCAGGTGCTAGGCAGGGGATTAACCTTCTCACTCTGCAGGATATTTTTCAGTATTTCTCTCAGCCATATCCTTTCCCCTCACCCGCCCCATCCGGCTACCATCTGCCCACGATCCCGGCCCTTACCCATCCAGTCCGTGGTAAGCAAGCCCTCCTGTCCTTCCTCGCCAACCTCCCCTCCCCCCCACCCCTGCCTGCTGCCCCTCTCCAGTCTGTGTGGGATCTTCGTGACGGGAAGGCAGAGAACGGGCCTGACAGGCAAGGTGAGAACTGGATAGCCCATTATGTATCCTCATACACAAACAGCCAACCACGTTATCCATCTGGGATGGTGGGGCCACTGCACAGGGTTCGAACAAGCTGCCGAGCATTGCAAAGTCAGCCAGCTCCAGCATGGGCACGAGTCTCCCCAGCAGCGAGGGCATCTTCAAAAGGAGATGCCTCAGAAGGACCCCCACCACTCAGACATGCCCTCACAACCATCAAGGAGAGGACAGAGGAGCCCGGAGACACACACTCAACATTTTAGAAACAACTCCTGCTCCACCGACAGATTTCTGAACAGCCAATGAACCAGCCCATGGACATTACCTCACTAACTTCTTTTGCTCTTGTTTTGCACAACCACTACAGTATTATAAAACTGTGTATTTGTTCCTAATAGTTATCGACAGAGGAATTCCTCGGTCACATCCTTTCGATTGACTATAAATGAACAAAATTAGCACAGACACACAGAGCACGTCACGGAGTGTGCGGATTGCCTTGATACAACACTTTAGATGATTTCGTCCAAATCTTCATTTTCATTGCAACATTGAAGAGGATTGTCGATGTCTTCATAATTCCTAGCTTGTTGAAGTAGTGAAATCGTTTCATTTTCACTCCCAGCCATCTCCAAGCGTGAGTGCTTGCCACCACATTGAGCAAAACACTTCTGAACTGTCTTATTGCTTTTTCTTGGCAATTATCAGTGACAAAAACCACGGTTTTCAATATAAACATGTAACTGACGCTATTTAAAAACTAATCACTCTAAGTATGGTGTTGGATCTGATAGCCACGTGACAGACACCGGTTAGGAAGCGCTCAGCAAGTCTCCTGTCCCAATTAAGCAGTACAGCATCCCTAATAAACGAAGGAAATCCCGGTTATTTTTTCTACCCCAAGAGATTTGAGCTCTCAGATAACTTTTACCAAGTTCTCAAACCTTAATTAGCTAGTTAGGGCTATGGCTTGTTCACATCATTGTTAGGAAGGCAAGGTGATGCAAATTTCAAAGCTTTATTAATACCCTGACTCGTCAAACCTTGTCCCAACAATCAGCAGCCATGGGCTCCCTCCTCTAAGCAGCTGCCTAGCACTCTGAAAATTAAAATAAATCATGCCCAAAAAGCAGGAGAAGGCTGTAAGAAGATAGCAAAGAGTTTTCAAGTAGCCGTTTCCTCAGTTCGTAATGTAATTAAGAAATGGCAGTTAACAGGAACGGTCGTGGTCAAGTTGAGGTCTGGAAGACCAAGAAAACTTTCCGAGATAACTGCTTGTAGGATTGCTAGAAAGGCAAATCAAAACCCCCTGTTCAACTGCAAAAGACCTTCAGGAAGATTTAGCAGACTCTGGAGTGGTGGTGCACTGTTTTACTGTGCAGCAACATCTGCACAATTATGACCTTCATGGAAGAGTCCTCAGAAGAAAACCTTTCCTGTGTCCTCACCACAAAAGTCAGCGTCAGAAATTTGCAAAGGAACATCTAAACAAGCCTGATGCATTTTGGAAACAAGTCCTGTGGACTGATGAAGTTAAAATAGAACTTTTTGGCCGCAATGAGCAAAGGTATGTTTGGAGAAAAAAGGGTGCAGAATTTCATGAAAAGAACACCTCTCCAACTGTTAAACATGGAGATGGATCGATTATGCTTTGGGCTTGTGTTGCAGCCAGTGGCACGGGGGACATTTCACTGGTAGAGGGAAGAATGAATTCAATTACATACCAGCAAATTCTGGAAGCAAACATCACACCGTCTGTAAAATAAAAAGCTGAAAATTAAAAGATGATCCTAAACACACCTCAAAATCCACAATGGACTATCTCAAGAGGTGCAAGCTGAAGGTTTTGCCATGGCCCTCACAGTCCCTCGAGAATCTGTGTATAGACTTCAAAAGAGCAGTGCATGCAAGCCGGCCCAAGAATCTCACAGAACTTGAAGCCTTTTGCAAGGAAGAATGGGCGAAAATCCCCCAAACAAGAACTGAAAGACTCTTAGCTGGCTACAGAAACCATTTACAAGCTGTGATACTTGCCAAAAGGGGTGTTACTCAGTACTGACCATGAAAAGTGCCCAAACTTTTGCTTCGGGCCCTTTTCCTTTTTTGTTATTTTGAAACTGTAAAAAGATGGAAATAAAAAAGTAATCTTGCTTAAAATATTAATGAAATGTCTCAGCTTTAACTTTATGCCTTTTGGAAATCAGATCATCTTTTACTTGCTTAGCTATTCAACGTGAGAAATTTTGACCGGGGTGCCCAAACTTTTGCATACCACCATATAAATGTGTGTGTAAAAAATATAAATATTTATAGATAGACATGCAGACACACATATACAGACAACATGTGTATATGTTGTACAGAACAACATATTTCAGGACATATGCCAGTGATACTAAACCTGTTTCTGATTATAAACAAACACCCCGAGGTCTGCTTTCTGCTGATGCCATCAATCTGCGATTCTGTCTTCACACTCTGATCTCTTGTTTTGTCGTGCTTTAATCCATGCAAAGTTCTCCTCTCTAAAGAAGCCAGCCTTGAGAGGTTAGTTATAGCCTCTCAAGTTGGGCTCTCGCCCTCATCAATCTTTCCTCTCTCCTTTCTGACTGCCATAATCCTACATCATGTCTTCAATTGTACAAACTACCTATCCGTTTACTCTGGATTACATTCTAAACATTTGACACACTAATTAGTTCCAAGTTGTTATTCAACATTTCAGACCAATATTTCAGACAAATATTCTACAAATACTCTGCAGTCCATTAAATGGGCATTATTATAGAAAGGACATCACAGGAGCTGGCTCTTCGTCCCACGAAACTGTGCGGAACTATTTAAACTAACGCCCTGTTCCGACCCCACTCCCCATCTCTCACCCTGCACTTTTCATCTTTTACTGTTTTACATTATTGTAAAACTGCTCGTTTTATTAGAGGTACCAGTAACATCATTCTGTCTTACATGAACTGCACCAGGCCACGCGGGGACTTGTGCTAATGTTATTTTGTAATTCTATGTGCTGGATCACAACTATATGTGCAGTGTGTGACTCTATGTACTGATCCTGGAGAAACGATGTTTCGTTTAGCTGTACACACACATATCATTGAAGAACAATAAACTTGAACTAATGACATCTACTGCTCTCTCCCTGCACATGCTGCATATCCTTCCATTCTCTGCACTTTCATGTGCCGAAGAGCTTCTTAAGCACCTCGACCTTATCTGCCTCCTGCACCACCATTTTCAATGCAAGAACTTGCCCCATGAACCTCCTCAGAACTTGCACCCTCTGGTATTATATATTTCCTCCCTGGGAAGATGAGACTGGCTGTCTGTGCCTCTCAAACGTTTTAGAAACTTCTCTCAGGCCTCCTCTCTGTTACTCCAGGAAAAACAACCCTGGTTCGTCCAGCCTCTCCTGATAGTACATGCCCTCTGATCCAGGCAGCATCCTGGTAAATTCCTTTTGAACCCTCCAGATAGTCCCTGTAATGAAGTGTCGACTCAGCCAGCTCCATCATGGGCACAATCCTCCCTTCGGGGGCATCTTCAAAATGTGGCATCCACCCTGGACATGCTCTCTTCTCATTACCACCATCAGGGAGGAGGTACAGGAGCCTGAAGACCCACTCAGAGTTAGCAACAGCTTCTTCCCTTCCGCCATCAGCTTTCAGAACAGTCAATGAATACTACCGTGATATTCCTTTTTCATACAAGTTACTTATTTGTTTTATTGTTTATTATAACTTGGCATAAGTTTTGATCTTACACTGCCCTGCTGCATAAAGCAACTAATTTCACAACATATGTTAATAAACCCTCTGTGTTTAAATATTTTCCACAACACTTTGCTCCGAGTAATATTATTCAGTATAATTTTGTAATCTGCTGCTGTTGTTCTGCAGACTGTCAGTAACATGAAGCATTTAATACTATAGGTCATTTTTGCTTGTTCGGTGTCATATTACCATCCTGTTCAAGCAAAAGTTAATCAATAAACAACAATTAAACAAGTCATCCTCCGCTCGTGGAAGGTGGGAACACCAGGCAGTGAGGAGAGAAATAAAAGCCGCTGCTGACACAAGAGATTCTCCAACACACACACAATACTGGAGAATTCAGCTGGTCAGACAGCATCGGTGGTGGGGAATAGACACTCGGAGTTTCAGGCTGAGACCCACAAAGCTCTCTGTTTCTTTCTGGACAAAAGACCTAACTAGTTCCACTCCGCCGCCACTATCCTCCATCTGGCTTCACCTCTCTTTTGCTCCTCCCATCCTCTCCAAAACCCGAGTAACCATGGGCACCTGCACGGGTCCTTTTGGGCAGCCACATGGACCAGCCCATGTTGCAAGTCTCGCTGGTAATGCTTCACAACTCTTCCTGCGCTATATTGACGACTGCTCCCTGTGGATCTACCCCAGGCACAATGTATTGATACAAAGACGGTACGCCAGCAGGAATACCTCATTAGGAGTTTGAGGAGATTTGCAAAGACCAGCAAATTTCTACAGGGGTACGATGAAGAACATTTTGACTGTTATATCACCAGCTGGTATGGAGCCCCAATGCACAGGGTTGAAAGAGCAGGGGTTCCAAACCTGGGGTCCATGGACCCCTTCTTTAGTGGTATTGGTGCATGGGAACCCCTGATGCAGAGGGTTGTGGACTCCACCAGCTCCATCAAGGGTACCACCCTCCCCTCCATCAAGGACATCTTCAACAGGCTGCACCTCAAGAAGGCAACATCCATCACTAAGGACCCTCACCATCTGGGACACCCCTTCTTCTCATTACTAACATTGGCTAGGCTGAAGACCCACACTCAATGTTTTAAGAACAGCTTCTTCCCCTCTGCCATCAGATTTCTGAACGGTTCATGAACACTCCCTCACGAATCCTCTTTTGCACGATTAATTTAATTTTTTACTGTCACTTATAGTAAATCTTTTTCTGCTGCCACAAAAACAAATTTCACAATACACATCAGTGTTAATAAACCCGATTCTGATTCACCAGCACCTTCATTCTTCAACTGACAGCGGAGTTTAGCGCCTGCTCCGATTTTTTTTTACAAGGCTAACAGCGAGCTGAGTCAGGATAAACAGACCGAGTCGTCTGACTCAAATTGCGGCAAGACAAACTCCTTACAGCAAAACGTTCTCCAATCTGAACAGTCAACCAAATTACCCCGGAATCAAGTCAAACAGTGGAGACAACAACAGTGGGAATGTTTTGCTGCTGAACAAAAAAACAAGAACCATTAGACCATTTGAAGCAAATTCAAAGGATTTAACCCTGCAAGAAATCAATCTCTCGTCTGAGCTCATCACAAAAGAGTGATTTGTGCTTTTATTTTCTGCTGCCAGATTTTATGTGCACCCTCTATATATTTTGTTTTAAATTATGCATGGACAGATTATGTATAATTCATACTCATCGAAATCTGTTGGTCCCCCTCCCCCCCACCCCATTACATTCTGCCAACAGCATGCACTTACATGCAACATGCTGGTTTAAGACCATGCGTTATTTCATTCTTAGTTTTGCTGTGGGTATTTCATTTTCTGCAGATTGGCTCAAAACGCAATACGTGTTCCTTTAATTCCACGATTTATTATGAGATACCACGTGGAAGAGGCCCTTTCGGCCCCTGGAGCCACGCCGTGGCCTCACCACGGGACAATTTACAATGAGCAATTAGCCAACTGGCCTGCAGACCACAGCAACGGGAAAAAACCCAGGCAGTTTGGGGAGAAGGTAAAACTCCTCACAGGAGAATTGAACCCGGGTCTCTGGAACTGTAAAGTGTGCTGTGCTACTGTGATTATACTACTGAGAATGTCATTTTTGCAGTTTAAAATAAAAACTCAGTTGATTAAGGCTTGTGGAATTAGCCAATGTCTGGGGAACATAATGTAGAAAATCGCCCAAGGGTCCTTCACAGGAACGTCCCTGAACACCATCTGACAAAAGCCACATCAGGAGATGCTAGCAAGCAAATTAAAATTTGGTTAAAGAGACACACAGGTAATCTTTTCTGCCTCCATTCAAAAAAAATTCCCCAAAGTCTGCCTCTCCTCTAGATTCCGCATCCACGTGTTTCCCCCGTCCAAACATGCCAGTCCAATCAGATAAATTCGGAAGTGCCCACAGCTCAGCTGCTTGTAGTAGCACAGTGGTTGGTTAGTATAACACTTGGGTGTCAGCAAGGCGGCTCACTCCCTGCCACAGTCTCTGATGTGTTTGCGTGTTCTACCCGTGACTGCATGGGCTTCCACCCACCTTCCAAAAACGCAAAGGCTGGAAATGATCACCCCCACGGTGCTGCGGCTACCTACGCTGGCGCTGGCTGCCCACAGCTCATCTCTGATTGGTGCAAGCGATGTATTGCACTGTATGTTTTCGGCTGGGATTGAGAATGTGAAGAGGGTAAGGGGTAGGTGTAGAGGGGGTGGCCGGGGGGGTAAGTGTAGCAAAATATGTAGACAGGACAAGAGAGAGGTACGTCATTGGGGAAGTAAGGAGAGGTAGCTAAAATAAGGTGCCAGGCTAGACGTGGTGACCACAAGGAAAAGGGAACCCACAACCACAAGACAATGTGCTTGGCAAAATATTTTAAGGATACCTATTTCAAGTGTCCTGAAGTACATCAGTATTAATTCTAGGTATTACACTTTAATCTTTGCTAAATTCTGATTATTTTGCATGCTTAGCTATGCAATAGCCAATCGATTGATGAATTTGAATCGGTATCCATATTTGCGAATGTAGTACCCTGCTTTTGGGTATAAGTATGACCTTTGTAAACCAACAAATTGGGAGTTGGCTACCTTACGCCCGAAGTGCGTGGGGCTGCGAACTCCTCTCTGAATAAAAACTGTTTCAGAGGTAATTTCATGTCCCTGGTGTTTTTCCTCAACTGAGCAGGTTAACAGTTACATGTTGACAGGATTAGTTGCTGGAGTTTCTCGTGTGGGGCTTGTCCTGAGACAGAGACAAAGGTCCCACTCAAAACCAACAGAGAGTAATGCAAAATACTGCCCGTATTATGACACGCAACTTGACTATCCGGTAATTAACTCCCTACTTGTTGGAGAGGATCTGTTATTGAAATACAGCAGTGTGGCGACATTTCCTCTTGGCAAACTCTGTGATATGATGTGGAAACTACCTGGGCTCGAGTGCTGTTACTTCCCATTACCAAAACATACAACACTAACGCTTTTTCCTGATCCTAGTAAGGCCTGGCTCACGTAGGCAAGGTTACATTTATGGGCCGACGTCTGCCTGACAAATATCAGTGTAACCCTGTGGTTTCTCAGGCCACTTTACAGAGAAACTTAGAAAATCTACAGCACAATACAGGCCCTTCAGCCCACAAAGCTGTGCCGAACATGTACTTACCTTAGAAATTACCTTGGGTTACCTATAGCCTATGTTCCCTCTAAGCTGTGTGTGTTCAACCAGCGCACAAAGGAAATTAATGTGCACACAGGCTAGCTACCAAAAATAATGTAGTAATTAATAATTATACTAATTGAAAATAATCTTTTAGCTAGACGTTTCTGTTAACTAGTCAGTCAGTTTTTCAAATACCACTACGCACACCACTTATTTACGTCACCTCACCTTTCCTATTCCGGTTTGTACAGCTGCATCACAGCGGCAGCCATCTTTGGTGGACAGTGTTCATATCGTAGAGTTTACAAAGATCTGTTTCAAATTTTTTTTGAAAAAATATTGATTCACTATGTCGAATTCAAAAGCAGCAAAGGGCGTGAAGCGCAAAAGAACTGTAAATTTGTTTAAAAGTTGAATGGCTTAACAAAATAGAAAAAGCTACATCAAAAGCTCATGAGGTCATGAACGTTCAGCTACGAGAAATATTTACATATGATTCGGACACTGGAGTTATCCGTTTGTACTGTCGTGATGCAAAAGTTGCTGGAGAATTTGCTAGTGGAAAGAAGTGGGATGATGTTTGTAAACTTGACTTTTTGAAGCGTCATTTGGCAAGTAAATCGCATTTGGACAGTGTACAAAAGCTCAGGCAACAGAACACATCATTACAGGAGCACTACGCATGTTAGGGTTGAGTGCAGATGAGCAAGAGCAAAAACAATCAAACCCAGAGGAGATCAAAGAATAGGAAAATGCCAAAGACAGGAGGGAGAAAAAATAACTGAGTGACTTAAATATGTACAACAACACACACAAAATGCTGGTAGAACACAGTAGGCCAGGCAGCATCAATAGGGAGAAGCGCTGTCGACGTTTCGGGCCAAGACCCTTGGTGTTTTTTTCCTCTGCCAGCGACTTAAATATGTATGTTATTTTGTTGTTATTCTGTGCAGTTTCATGTCAAATATTTTGTAAACCGACATAAACTGTGCCACTTGTGCATTCAGTGCGCACTAACTTCTGTCACAGGAAAAAAATTTGCACAACATAAGATTTTTGCGCACACTACTAAAAATTAGAAGGAAAATTGCCCATAGCCTCTATTTTTCTAAGCTCCATGTACCTATCCAGGAATCTCTTAAAAGACTATCATATCCACCTCCACCGCCACCAGCAGCCCATTCCACACACTCACCACTCCCTGCGTAAAAAACCTACCCCTGACATCTCCTCTGTAACTACTTCCAAGCACCTTAAAACTGTGCTCTCTTGTGCTAGCCATTGCAGCCCTGGGAAAAAGCCTCTGACTATCCACATGATCAATGCCCCTCATCATCTTACACATCTCTATCAGGTCACCTCTCATCATCCGTCGCTCCAAGGCCAATTTCACTCAATCTATTCTCATAAGGCATGCTTCCCAATCCAGGCAACATCCTTGTAAATCTCCTCTGCACCCTTTCTATGGTTCCAACACCCTTCCTATAGTGAGGTGGCCAGAACTGAGCACAGTACTCCAAGTGGGGTCTGACCAGGGTCCTATATAGCTGCAATATTACCTCTCAGCTCTTAAAAATCTTACAGTTGATGAAGCCCAATGCACCGTGTGACTACAAGATGGATGAGGCTCGGGAGTAAACATAATTCCTCGTCACAATGGACGTACTTGTGTGGAGGACAGGAAAAAAGCAATTACTTCAGCCCCAGGACATCGTGGCAGGAGATTCCTCAACCACGTCAACAGCTGCTCCGACAACAATCTTCCCGTCACAAAGTTAGGACGCTCGCTAATTCATAAGCCCTGGAATAATACAAGGCTTTCTCCAACCTTCAGAGGTGATGTTCATAGCAGAAGATTGCCACCTTCAACATGCCAACCAGTGGAGGGCAATGCTCAGACCCCAAACAACACTGGACCTTTGTGCCTGAACTGTCTCACGGCCAGGATGTCACGGGAAAGAAAGTTCACCAGTAGGGCTTCAGGAGGCTAAAGAAATCTAGTAGGCCCCGTAGACCCTCACCAGTTATTATCGCTGCACCTGGATTCATCACGACTTAATGTGGCAACTGTTCTGTCCGAGATTGCAAGAAACTGCAGAGTTCTGCACAGCACAGGAAACAGGCTCCCCTCCACGGACTCTTGTCTCTACTCTTTGTTGCTTTGCTAAAGTAGCCAGCGTAATCAAAGATCCCTCCCACCCCATCTTCTCTCCTCTCCCGGGGGGCAGAAGATACAAAGGCCTGAAATAAACTGATTCCAGATCCACCACTTCCACTGGCAGCTTTTTCACACTCATATTGCCCTCTGAGTGAAGAAATTTCCCCTCATTCCCCAAAAATGGATTTGAGCGGATTTCACTCATTCTCTGGGGCGGCCACTTCTCTTCCCACGGCGCTGAGGCTATGAAGACAGCCCCGGCTGCAGTGCTCCGCGCCCGCTAATATGGTGATCTGATAAGTGAGGCTTTGGGCCTACTCGAGGCTGCTCCACATCAGAGGACTCAGTTTTGCTTCAGAATGCTATTGTTCACTTCAATTGTTTGCATGGTTTTAATTTATTTTTTTCTCGTTTATTTTTATTCTTTTTTCTCTTTAATTGGGTTCCTTGCTTTGAGCTACTCATGAGCAAGCAAATCTCAAGGTTATGTAGTTTTTACATTCTTTGATAAATTAATCTTGAAATACTTCACCTTTCACTGTAAACCTATGACCTCTGATTCTTGTCTCACCCAGCCTGATGGGGAATGTGTGCTTGCACTTACCTTAGCTATACCCCCTCACAATGTATACCTCTGTAAGATCGCCCCTCATTCACAATGTACCAGGGAATAAAGTCCCAACCACTCAGATAGGCACATGGAAGACAGAAAAATGTAGAGCATGTGGGAGCAAAGCTTTAGATTGATCTTGGAGCAAGTTGTGGGCCGAAGGGCCTGTATTGTACTAAAGGCCTATGTTCTGTTCAGCCTTGCCTTATCATTCAGATATTGTATCTGCTTCAGCCACTTCCATATACTGACTAGCCACTGGGTGAAAAACTTGCCCCCCCCCCACCCCCAGGTTCCTATTAAACTCCCCCCTCTCACATTAAACCTATGCCCTCCAATTCTTGATTCCCCAACCTTGAGGAAAAGACAGTGCACATTCACCCTGTGTATGCCCATAAGATTCAAAATTCAAAGTAAATGTTATTATCAGTCACCACATACTACCCTGAGGTCCATTTTCTTGTCGGCATACTCAACGATCTGTAACTATACCAGAATCAATGAAAGATCGCCCAACTGGAACACTCAGAGTGCAGAAGATGACAAACTTCACAAATACAAATATAAACAAACGTCCAGAACGTGAGATGAGGAGTCCTTGAAAGCAAGTCCATAGGTTGTGGGAACATTTCAATGATGGGGCAAGTGAAGTTGAGTGACGTTACCCCTCTGGTTCAGGAGCCTGATGGTTGAGGGGTAATAACTATTCCTGAACCCGAGCCCCCTGTACCTTCTTCCTGATGGCAGCAGCGACCTGGGTGGTGAGGGTTTCCTGATGACGGATGCTGCTTTCCTGTGACAGCGTTTCAGATAGATTCTATACTCCTCTACAAGATCATCCCTTATTCACCTGCACTCTAATTCACAAAGTCTCAACCACTCGACACCACTCATTTCCGTCAGCCCCAGCAATAGCCTCGTAAATCTCCTCTGTGCTCTTTCCAGCTTGATGGCACATTTCCTAGAGAAGGTTGCAAATCCGGACATCATACTCAAAAGGCAGCCTCTCTACAACTGCATCTGAACCTTGTTTAACTGGCTAGATCTAACTCCTGCCTGAGAAAAGAACTGGACCCGCTGCAGTTTGTACAATGCCGCACCAGACTTTCAGCGGACTCTGTCTTGGAGCCCCCTCAGAAAGCTGCGAGACATACGTCAGGCTTCTGTTCATCAATTTCAGCTCCACACTGAACACCATCATTCTCTCAGTACTAACAAACAAGCATCAAAACGTGGGCCTGCGTGCTCTGTGCATCCGGATCCTCGACATCCTTCCCAGTAGACCACAGTCAGCGCACATTGGCTATCGACACAGGCGTGCCTCAAGGATGTGTGCTTAGCCCACTGCTCTACTCCCTCTACATTCGTGACTGTGTGGCTAGGCAGAGCTCAAACAGCATCTGTAAATCCCCCAATGGCAGAATCGGCGATGGTGACAAGGAGGCTTACAGGAGCGAGACGGCGTTGCGACAGCGACCTCACACTCACCGTCAGAGAAACCGAACAATTGGTTGTGGAACTTCAGCGAGGGAACTGGCAGAACACACTCCAGTCCTCATCGAAAGGGTGAGCAGCTTCAGGCATCAACATCTCAGAGGACCTCTCCTGGGCCCAACACATTGATGTGATCAGAAAGGAGGAACACCAGCAGCCCTACTTCAGTAAGAGTTTGGGGAGATTTGGTAAGCCACCAGAGATTCCTAGTGACGGACAGTGGAGAGCATTCTGGTTGTAACATTGCCTGACACGGAGGTACCAGTGCCCAGGGTCTGAAGAGGCTGCTGAGGGTTGTAGGTGCAGCCACCTTCATCAGGGGCACAATCCTCCCCACCATCAAGGACATCTTCAACAGGCCGCACCTCAAGAAGGTGACATCCGTCACGAAGGGCCCTCACCATCCAGGACATGTCCTCTTCTCAGACAGCAGGTATAGGAGCCCAAAGACCCACACTCGACGGTTTGGGAAGTTTCCTCCCCTCTGCCACCAGCGTTCCAAATGGTCCATGAACCCTACCTCGTTATTCCTTTTCCTTGACACTACTCCTTTGTGCAATTTGTAGATTTTATGGCTCTGCACTGCGGCCACAACACAATAAATTACATGTCACGTGTCAGTGATATTAAATCTACTCTGATCTAACATTCCAGCCTCTGTACACAATGCCCTGACTGACGAAGGCCAGCATGCAAACAGCCTTCTTCAGCACCTGTCTACCTGCAACAGCATTTCAGGGAAACGTGCATTTGAACTCTAGGTCTCTCTGATCTACCATGCATCCCAGGACTCTACTGTTCCATTGCAAGCTCCGATTATCTTCCCAAGCGCCCAGAGCTTTTCTGCCATCTACAGGACACAAGTTAGGGGTGTGACGAAATGAGTTCCACCTGTTGGGACCAGTGCTATCTACTGACACCAAGAAAGTTATTCACAACCCGAGACAAAACAGCCTAATTGATTGGCATCGCTTCCACGGTCCTTCATTGCTGATGGGTCTAAATCCTGGGACGCCCTTCCCAGCGGAACTTGGGAATACTTTCTCACGTTCACAATACACCCTCCCAAGAGGAATGTGGGAATACTTTCACCAGGAACACTCCAGTGGCCCACAGCCACATCTTCATGGGTAACCAGGGATGGGCAATAAATGCTGGCATTATGTGCAAGACCCAGATCCCAAAACTACAATCAGAATAAAAACAGCATGGCCTTCAGCATTCCATGGAAATTTTTGCTGTGGAATTTACTAGGATACTAGAAACAGAAAAACTACAGCACAATACAGGCCCTTTGGCCCACAATGCTGTGCCGAACATGTACTTACTTTAGAAATTACCTAGGGTTACCCATTGTCCCCTATTTTTCTAAGCTCCATATACCTATCAAAAAGTCTCTTAAAACCACCTCCACCACTGACAGCCCATTCCACGCACTCACCACTGAGTAAAAAACTTACCCCTGACATCTCCTCTGTACCTACTCCCCAGCACCTTAAACCTGTGTCCTCTCGTGCTAGCCATTTCAGCCCTGGTTTAGAGAGCACGCCTTGTGAGGAAAGGTTGAAGCTTGGCTTTGGAGCAAAGGAGGATGAGAGGTGACTTGATAGATGATGAGGCTTGGACCGAGTGGGCATCCAGAGTGGTTTTTGCCAGATTAATACCAGAGGGCATAAGGTTATGGCAACTGGAGGAGGGACACCGTTGTTTCTCTTTACACAGAGAGTGCCGGGGATGGTGGCAGAGGCAGACAGATGAAAGAAACATTAAGGGCTATGTAGGGCTCAGTGGAACATGTTAGAGTTGAAGGAAAGGAAGTGCAGGCATTCTAGCCAAGCAATTAGAGATTGATAGGTTCTTGATTGGCTTAAAAAGAGCAGCACAGAATCTTGGGTCAGGAGGCCTGCATTGTGCTGTAGTGTTCTTTGTTCCACGTTCAAACAATCAGAGAATTGTACAGTTTTGACCCACTGGCACTCAGCTGAAATTCTGAAATACAGTTTGAAGAGGCAGTGCTGGCAGCCAAGAATCTCGCTGAGTTAAGAGCACTCTTCCTTCTAGCTCCCAACCATGGACCAATCCCATGAAGCAAGGGGTTCGTGGGGACCCCCGTTCCAGCTAGACTCCATATAAATATTAAGCAGTACGAAGGTGGCGGGTATTTGAGAAATGCCACTATGTTATGGAGTAGGATCTCTTCGAACTTTTATTTTAGTTTTGGATTGCTAATTATCAAAACGGTCTTCCAAACAGTCACAAGTCCCTTTGTCTCAACAGATTTTACCAAGTTGCCCAGCTAAACTAGTCCATTTGTCTACATCCCTTTCAACCTTCCCTGTCCAACTATCTTTTAAATGTTGTCATTACCCAGGACTGTGCAAAAGTCTTCGGGACATATGTAAAGCCAGGGTACCTAAGACATTTGCACATTGTGTCAACATGGAGTGGAGAGTGAGTTTGTAAATCTAGTAAGAGCAAAGGATGTTAGGAATGGCTCGGGTGGAGCACCGTGGGAGGGTTGTGGGACAAGTGGCAGAGGAGGAGTACCGGGGCAGGGTGCCGAGGGAGGTTGTGGGGGAGTAGTGTGTGTGTGTGGGTGTGCAAACACACCCAGCCCTGAGTCACCAGGTGAAGTCATCTGAGGTCCAGACAATTGGTTTATTGATCATTACAGGCTGTCTCTCTGGTGCTCCCAGCTCCCTCTCCTTTTCCCAACCATGATTCATCTCTCCCGGCCCCCTTCCCACTCTCAGTCCACAGCAGAGACCCATATCAGAATCAGGTTTATCATTTCCCACATATGTTATGAAATGTGTTTCTTTTGTGGCTGCAGTTCAGTGGAATACATAAAATTCCTCTAGTACTGTGCACCCCAGCTATCCATCTATATATATGTACGTGTGTTAAGACTATTGCACAGTACTGCGCCCGCCTCAACCACTTGCTCTTACAGCTCATTCTGTACATGCACCACCCTGTGCAAGAAAAGAAGTTTCCCTTCAGGTTCCTATTCGATCTCTCCCTTCTCACCTGCCGAGTTCCTGAAGGCCAGGAATATTGCTACCTGTTGTTATACGTTCAGGTTTAGAGCCTACAAGAACACTAGCAGGTTATTTGAAGCTCATCAACTTTAGAATGAAAGGGGCCTCTGTGTTTTGAGGACTGTGACATCCCCCCACCCCCCATGTACATCAAAACATCCAAGCACACAGTGAAATACAGGGACGTATAGGGGAGCTTTCACAGAACCATTAGAAGAATGAGGGGAATCTCATTGAATATCGAAAAGCCTAAAGTGGATGTTTCCTGTAATAGGGCAGACTCAGACCGGGGGCACAGTCTCAGAAAAGGAGATCCTTATAGAACAGAAACAGGGAGGAATTTCTTTAGCCAGAGAGTGGTGAATCTGTGGAATTCATTGCCACAGATGGCAGTGGAGCCCAGCCGATGGGTATATTTAAAGTGGAGGTTGATAGGCTCTTGATTGGAACTGGTGTCAAAGGTTACAGGGTGAAGGCAGGAGAGTGGGGCTGAGAGAGATAATAAATGAGGCATGATCAAACAGCAGAGCAGACTCAATGGGCTGAATGGCCTAATTCTCCTATGTCTTACGGCCTTGGCTTGTTGACAGTCTCTGGAAATGTGAAAATGCAATTCATTATGAGGAAAGGGCCATTAACTTCAGAGCTTCTGCTAGCATGGGGGAGGTGAGCCATGCAGGACTTCTCCTGCACGGCTGCTCAATCTGAAAAGGCAACCTGTTAAAGCCATTGTTTTCTTTCAATAATCAGCTGGAATCTGCTCCATCCTGAATTTCCCTATGCAAAAGGGGAGTTATTAACAACATGATTGCTATCTCAATGAAAATTAGGAAGGAAGCTATTAAACAGTACTTGGCAGCCTTTTCGATGCCACTGAATTCAGGAGAGATACTTAAAGCTGCTGTCAGCATAACATACGGCTGGCTTTCCCTTTGCAACCATCAACTTCCTGAACCAAGGAGCTCCTGGACTGAGGAGTTGGTGTAGGAGGGAGGGCTTCAGATTTTTGGATCATTGGGCTCTCTCTCAGGGAAGGCAGGAGCTGTACAGAACGGACGGTTTGCTCTCTGGAGGGGGACTAATATCCCAGCGGGAAGGTTTGTTAGTGCTGAATGGTGGGGTTTAAACTAAAGTTTCAGGGGGATGAGGACCAGAGTACCAGAACAGAAAGTGGAGTGGTTGTGGAGAAAGACATTAAGTCCACCAACAAAGTCAGGGATCAAAAGGTTGAGCAAGGCAGGACTAATGTTCTGAGCCGTATATACTTCAATGCAAGGGGTATTGTAGGAATGACGGATGAACTTAGGGCATGGATCAGCACGTGGAATTATGATATTGTAGACATTATTGAGACTTGGTTACAGGAGGGACAGGACTGGCAGCTCACTGTTCATGGGAACTGTGTTTCAGAGCAGCAGTGAGTAAAGGGGGAGGGGTGGCATTACTAGTCAGGGAAAATGTCACAGCAGTGCACGTACAGCACAGACTGGAGAGCTCGTCTGCCGAGGCTTCATGGGGAGAGCTAAGGAATAAGAAAAGTATGTCTATGGTGACCCACTTCCCAGCGCACTCGAACCGGCTCACAAAATGGCCCGCGCCAGCAGAGAGGCCGGCCCCAAAAAGAGCGCCAGGTCTTCTTCACCAGCGAGGGGAAAAGCCCGCAAGTGGGAAGGGACTGTGAATATGCACCCCCTACAGCATTCCCACCCGGGGAGGGCGGAAACAGGAAAGCTTAAAAGCGAGGCCGCTAAGTTTGAATAAATCTTTTACGCAACTGCAACTCACCATCTGCTTGTCGTTATTCCAGCGCTGCGTGTGGCACACCGCTACATGTCCACATTAATGGGATTATGTTATAGACCACCCAACAGTCCGTGGGATTTAGAGGACCAAGTTTCCAGAGAGATTGCTGATTGTTGCAAGAAATACAAGTTATGATTTTAACTTTCCACATATTGATTGTGACTCCCACTCTGTAAAAGGGGTGGAAGGGATAAGAGTCTGTCCAATGTGTTCAGGAAAGTTTCCTTAATCAGTACATAGAAGTCCCAACCAGAGAGAGAGAGTGATACTAGATCTCCTATTCGGGAATGAAACAGGACAGGTGATACAATGCCATAGTTTCAAGGTAATTATTGATAAAGATAAGTCTGGCCCTCAGGTTGAGATTCTAAATTGGAGAAAGGCCAACTTTGATGTTATCAGAAAGGATCTGGCCAATGTGAAATGGGACAGGTTGTTTTCTGGCAAAGGTGTACTTGGTAAGAGGGAGTCCTTTAAAAGTGAAATTTTGAGAGTATAGAGTTTGTCTGTTCCTATATAAAAAAAAGGCAAGGATACAAGTTTAGGGAACTTTGATTTTTGAAGGATATTGAGGCCCTGGTACAGAAGAAGGAGGCACATAGCAGGTAGAGACAGACAGGGACAAATGAAGTACTTGGAGTACAAGAAAACGCAAGAGATCACTTCAAGAAATCAGGAGGGCATGAGGTGGCTCTAGCATACAAGACAAAGGAGAATCCTAAAGACTTCTACAGATACATTAAGAGCAAAATTATAGCAAAAGACAAAATTGGTTCTCTGGAAGATCAGAGTGGTCATCAATGTGTGGAGCTGAAAGAGATGGGGGGGGGAGAACTTAAATGGATCTTTTGCATCTATATTTACTCAGTCAATGGTTACAGAGTTTACAGATGTGAGACACAGCAGCAGCGAGGTCACAGACCCTATGCAGATTACGGAGGAGGAGGTGTTTGCTGTCCTGAGGCAACGAGGGTGGACAAATCCACAGGGCCTGACAACGTGTTCCCTCGGACTAGCAGAGATATTTAAAACAACCTTGGTCACGGGTAAGGTGCCGGAGGATTGACGTTGTTCAGTTGTTTCAGAAAGGCTCCAAGAATAAGCCAGGGAATTATAGAGCGGAGCCTGACAGCAGTAGTGGGAAAGTTACTGGGAGGTATTCTGCGTGACTGGATAACTAGTTATATGGACAGACAAAGACTGATTAGGGATAGTCAGCATGGCTTTGTGCAGTCATCTAATAGTCACGTCTAACCAATTTTATCATGTTTTTTGAGGATGTGACCAGGAAAGTTAATTCATAAACAACGTCCACTGCAAGGCACTTGACAAGGTCTCGCATGGGAGGTTGGCCAAGTTTCAATCACCCGGCATTCAGGATGAGGTAGTAAATTGGATTAAGACATTGGCTTCACAGAAGAAACCAGAGAGTGGTAGAAAATGGTTACCTCCCTGACTAGTGGAGTGCCACAGGGATCAACGCTAGGTCCATTGTTGTTTGTTGGCTATATCAATGATGGTAATGTGGTAAACTGGATCAGCAAATTTGTGGATAACACAGAGACTGGGGATGTAGTGGACAGCAAGGAAGACGATAAAAGCTTGTAGTAGGATCTGGACCAGCTGGAAAAATTAGCTGAAAAATGGCAGATGGAATTTAATGCAGACACGTGAAGTGTTGCACTTTTGGGAGGACCAACCGTGGTAGATCTTACACAGTAAATGGCAGGGCACTGAGGCGTGTATTAGAACAGAGGGATCTGGGAATACGGATTCTCAATGCCTAGAATGTGGCGTCACAGGTAGATAAGGTCATAAAGAAAGCTTTTGGCACATTGGCCTTCATAAATCAACGTATCGAGTACAGGAGATGGGGTGTTATGTTGAAGTTGCATACGATGTGGGTGAGGTCCAATTTGGAGTATCATGTCCAGTTTTGGTCACCTGCCTTCAGGAAAGATGTAAATAAGATTGAAAGAGTGCAAAGAAAATTTACGTATGTTGCCATGACTTGAGGACATGAATTATAGGGAAAGATTGAATGTTAAAATTTTTTCCCCTAGAATAGAAGATTGAGGGGAGATATGAGGGGTATAGATAGGGCTTTTCCCACTGTGGCTCGGTGAAACTAGAACTAGAGGTCATGGGCTAAGGGTGAAAGGTGAAATGTTTAGGAGGAACATGAGCTTCTTTACTCAGGGTGGTGAGACTGTAGGACAAGCTGCCAGCGGAAGTGGTGAATACGGGTTCGATTTCAACACTTAAGAATAATTTGGATAGGTAGACAAAAGGGAGAGGTAAGGAGGCCTATTGTCCAGGTGCAGGTCAATGGGACTAGGCTTGTTAAATGTTGGCATGGACTAGATGGGCCAAAGGGTTTGTTTCTGTGTTCTATGACTCAATAAGGTTTACTTGTAAAGTCCATTCATCTATGAGTTAGGAAAGGTTTAGAGGGACAGGGGACAAACAAGAGCAAGTGAGACTAGTTTAGATGGGCACCTGGTTGGCATGCACGAGATGGGCTGGAGAGCATTCTTCCTTGATAAATGACCCTACGACCTCGTCCGCACGGTCAGAGTAATGCCAGCTGTGAGGTCAGGGTTCAATTCCCACCACTGCCTGCAAGGTGCTTGTACATTCTCCCCGTGACCACGGGGGTTTCCTCTGGGTGTTCTGGATTCCTCCCACAGTCCAAATACGTCCAGTTAAGTTGTGGGCACTTGCTACGTTGGCAACAGGAGCATGGCAACACTTGCTGGCCGTACAGCACTCGTCACTGATTTGCGTTGACACAAAGGAGGCATTTCACTGTGCGTCGCACTGTATATAGAAGAAATAAAGCTGATCTAATCTAATCTGTGGCTGTCATACCCATCTATGTTAATCTCACGTACAGCACCAAACAGTACAACACAGAACCGGGTCCTCTGGCCCATGACGTTCAACAACAATGCCCAAATTAACCAGTCCCTTCTGGATGCACGTGGCCTTTTTCCATTAATTCTCTGCACTTTCAAGAGCCTATTGCTGCTTTAACACCTCTATCATATCACCTCCACCACCAACCCTGGCATCACATACTGGGCACCCACCATACTCGAATAAAAGCATAAATTGGCCCACACGTCCCCTTTGAACCCCTAGGAGGATCACAACCTTGGCATGGGGTTTGGAGGCTTGAGTGCCTTAGTGACCCACACAGCTATGCTGGCTGGAGTCAGGGCTTTGAGCCTCGACTCTCGGTAGGGTCACCCATGCCAAACTTAAGAGGCCAGACTAAGAGTGGTACCGGTCCTCCAGGTTCAGCTCAGGGCTAATGGAAAAAATAGTTATGGAAACAGCGAAGAAGAATCCTTCTTCATCTGAGTGTGATGGTATTCCTGGGATATACATGACAGTGAAAACTGAGAGGAAGCTGCTGACATACTGAAGGAAGCTCTGAACTTCGCCAGAGATGGAGGAGTTTCATTGCTGCCCTAAATGCCAGCGGAGTGACAGGCAGCAACCATCTCGTTTGAACTTTCCCCCCTCACCTTGAATGCACGCCTTCTTGTGTTAGCCTTCGACCCAGGGAAAAAGATACCAACTGTCTGCTCCTCAGAACTTCTATCACGTCTCCAGTGAGAACAATCCAAATCTGTCCAACCCCTCCTGACAGGACATGCCCATTTGCCCACATTAAACCTCTGCCCTCGAGCCAAAGGGTCTGTGCCCTGCCCTGACAATCAACAGTACACAGCCATTTGATTGGCAGCCGCTGTCCTTCGAGTCACAGAGCACAGAAACAGGCCTTTGGACAGGCACAGCCCTCCCCACTAGTGAGGACACCTTCATGGTGGCAATATTCATCACGAACGACCCTTGCCATCTGGGACATGTCCTGTTTTATTACTAGCATAGGGGAGGACTCAACAATTCAGATTCTCACCCCTCCCGCCGTTACTTTTCTGAACAGTCCATGAACACTGACTCGTTATTCCTTTGTATTTTGTAATTTACAGTAACTTTACGTCTTTGCGCTGAACTGCTGCCGCAAAACGACAGATTTCAACTCATATAAGATGGGGATAATAAACCTGATTCTGAGGTACTTTGATCGTCAAGATATTGGTGGCTATGGATTAAGCGCTGGTAAATTGTAATTCGTGTAAGTGGGGCAATTGATGATCCATAAGGACAAGATGCAAAGGACACTGCCTTTGTAAACATCTCTCAGATCTGTGGCCAACTGATGGGCAGGACACAGCACAAACCCTTCACCTCCAAAGAAATTCGGCATGTCCCCTTTGAAAACGACCATTCTTAATTGAGGCACCGTAGAAAGCATTCAGTCTGGGTGCACAACAGGTTTTTGGCTCTGCACGTGACCACGAGAAACCGCAAGTTGTGGACACAGCTCAGCACGTCATGGAAACCTGCTCTCCACAGACTCTATCTACAGTCTAGGAGGCAGCATTATCAAAGACCCCACCCACCACAGACTTTCTTCTCCACTCTGCTATCCAGCAGAAGGTACAAAAGCCTGAAAGCGCTCTCCGCCAGGCTCAAGGACAGTTTCCACCCCACAGTAATCAAACTCTTGAACAGACTTCTAGCACGATAAAATGAACTCCTGGCCTCACAACCTACCTCATTATGACCTTGCACTCATGGTTTACCCGCACTGCACTTTCTCTGCAGCTTTTACAATTCATCTGCGTCGTTACTGCTTTAGCTCGTTCCAGCTCAGCGCACCGTGATCTGTATGAACGGTGTACGAGACAAACTTTGCACTGTAGCTTGGTACACATGACAATAATAAACCAACTCAGCCATGACAACACATTACTATTCTTCACTGTTCTGCAGGTCAAACACAAGAGATTCTGCAGATGCTGGAGGAACTCGGGACAGTCCACGTCTTGGGCCGAGACCCTTCAATCAGGACTGCCTTCAGCTCTCTGCCTCCCGTTCTCATGGGGGCACCTTCACCCAGGTCTGAGGGAGGTGAGGGGGGGCACAAAACATCGAGGCTTGCCAGCAGCACCAATATCTAATGACTGACAGATGGTTGGCTTCATTCAACCAAGGGGGAATTGCAAAAATAAAAATAGTCATTACTCTTCATCGTGCAAAGGGAACATCTAATTAACTGGGAACAAGAGACTCTGCAGATGAAGAGGAAAATTATTCACACTCCTGCTGCAAAATTAGTAACTAATATAGCTGAAGCCTTTGTTGCAGAAGTGATTGGTGGGTTGCTCAGTAGCTGGACTGCTGTCTCACAGCTCGTGAGACCCAGCTTTGATCTTGACCTCAAGCACTGTCGGCATGGAGTCAGCGTGTTCCTGGGGACTACCCACATGCTCCAATTCCTTCAAAGATCTTGGGGTTGGAAGGTTAACTGTAAATGCATATACAGATGTACACTTCCATACACACGCTCACCCAGGCGTGCTCTCCTATCAGATTCCCCCCTCCTCCAGCCCTTTATCTCTTTCACCAATCAACCTCCCAGCTCTTAACCTCACCCCTCCTGGTTTCAACTATCACCTGCCACCTCGAACTTCTTCCTCCCCCTGCCCCCAGCTTCTAACTCTGATGTCTCCCCTTCCTTTCCAGTCCTGAAGAAGGGTCCCGGCCTGAAAAATCGCCTGTTTACCCTTTTCCTGCCTGGCCTACTCAGTTCCTCCAGCGCTTTGTGTGTGTTGCTTGGGATTTCCAGCATCTGCAGATTTTCTCGTGTTTGTGAGTTGGAGTGAAGGAGAATGAGGGGTGACTCAATAAAGAGGTATAGAGGGTGCACAGCAGAGTTACCAGGATGCAGCCTGGATTGGAGAGCATGTCTTACGAGGAAAGGTGAGTGAGCTGTTCTCTTTGGAGTGAAGGAGGGTGAGAGGTGTACAAGAGAAGGGACCTAGTTTTAAGGTGATTGGACGGAAGTCTGGGAGGGAGGGGGGATGTCCGAGGGTAGGCTTTCTTAAATAGAGATTTGCAATTTTGTGGAACGGACTGCCGGGGTTGGTGGTACAGGCAGAGAAATTAAGGACATTTAAAAGCTTCTAAGGTAGGCACACAGATGAAAGAAAGATGAAGGGCTATGTGAGAGGGAAGGTTAGATTGATCACTGCTGAGAAGTTTGAGGTATAGAATAAAATTCGCTCTCACAGAATAGAAGTTTAAATAAAAACAGAAAATTTATCATTTTTGAATTTGCATTTCTTGATGCAGGCTTCACACAGCGCACGGGTTGCCCATCACCCCTCAGCCTCCCACACTCCAGAGAAAACAATCCAGGCTTGCCCAACTTCTCCAGATCGCTGATACCCTCTAATCCAGACCAACATCCCAGCGAACCTCTTCTGCAGCCTGTCCAAATCCTCCACATCTAAGAACTTGTTTTAACTTTAACAGTGTCTCACACTTGCCACAAAACCACAAATTTCACAAGTTCTGTCAGTTATCATTCTAAGCTTTGCACAAATCCTCAGGAGACACAAGATGCTGGAATCTGGGGCAAAAAAAAAGAACAAGCTACCAGAGTAACTCGCGAGTCAGACATCATCTGTGTAGGCAAACGGTGGGTGGACATTTTGGGTCAAGACCTTGCCCTGGGATCCAGAAACTTCGACAAGCACAGCTAGAAGTGTTCACCGCCAAAGGCCTGGGTTGTCTTTGAAGAAAGGTTTGGACAAATCAGACGCAGTCGCTATAGTTTAGAAGAGGGTGAAAGAACTTGATTGAAAGTAATATCCTGAGACAAGGCAGTAAAGAGATCATGTCCTCATGGGAGATTCCAGCACGAAGAGTTTCTACTTAAAAATAAGGGGTTTGCCCATTTAAGACAAGGAATGAGGTAAATATTTTTGAAAGGGTTGCGAGCCTTTTTTCAGCGAAAACAATCTTACAATATTATCAACGCGTGATAAGCATGGTAATCTTGTTGAAAGCCAGAGCAGGTTCCTGTTCCTAATTCTTTTACAATATATTTCTTCTCTAAAGTTACCCTTCTAAAGTTCACAGAATTAATTATTTGAGAGCCACTTGCTGCCGGAGCAACCGAACTTTGCAACACTGGAGAAGTCGGCCACTTTGCAGAGCTCCACTCCTGCCGGCATGTAAACAAAATCCAAAACATTGGCAAACTTGATACCAGCGGGGAGCATTCCCTTGAATGCAGACCCGCACAAAGGAGGACACTATCACACGAAATCAGCAGCCGAATTCACTCCCTTGTGCCCTTGACTGGAATCTGTTGCAAGGACGGGAGTCGAAGAACGACACCTAAACTTGAGGGGAGAGGCTGGCGAGACCGACCCAGAAGGGAAGGGGGCCCAGCGGGCTGGGGGAGAAGGGGGTCAGTCTCAACTCCACGCACGGCCGGGAAATGGGGTCCCATACACGGACGGGACGCCAAGCAAGGGCGCTTTAATTTGTGACCGGTTGTGCCTTTGCAGAAGGCAGGTTGCCGTCACCTGGATACGGGGGTCCAGTTCCTCCTCGTCCTCTTGCCTCCGCTGCTGCTGCTTCTGCTTCTGCTTCTGCTTCTGCTCCCCGTCCCGGGCCTCCAGCTCCCCGTCCGCCCCGGCGCCCTCCCGTTGCGCCGCCGGGCCCGGCCCCGGTTCCCCGCCGCCAGCGGGACTCTCCCTCTGGGCGCCCGGCTCCGTCATTCCGCCATAAACAGGGCCGAGGCCGAGGCTTCGATGCCCTCGGCTTCGGGGGGAGGAGGCCCTGCCGCTGCCGCTGCCGCCGCCGCCGCCACCGCGGCCAAAACGACCTGCCGTTGCACGTCACCGTGCGGCGTCGCCCGGCCCCCAGGCCGCCGCCATCTTGTTGCACGGCCGGGCCGGGCCGGGCCGGGCCGAGCCGGCGGGCCGCCTCGCCCACTGGAGCGGCGGGGCACCCGGGTGTCCAACAAGCGTAGCGGAGCCCAGCTCCACTGAACTGAAAGACTGCAGCAACAGTACGTTCCCTTATCATCCAAGCAAAGAGAACAAGATTTGTAACTCTCATGCCCGGCGTGTTTCCATGTTTTATTTCAAGTTTCTGGATTTTCATCTGATGCGTAGGTTTGAAACCACACTATTTTTTAGATCACAACAAGTTACAAAAGGAATTACAGTCACCTATTTGCCCTGTCACTAAATTAGATTACGCCTGATCTTTTACCTCAGTTGTCCATCCCCGTTACTGATTAATTGTCCCTGTTGAAAACAGCACAGAGGAATGTTCAACCTCTTAGGTTTCTGTTGGCTTTTGATGGAGCTGAACCATTATCCCCAATCAGTCAGAGATACAGGTCAGTCACATAGACAGTCAGATACATGTCAGTCACATAGACAGAGATACATGTCAGTCACAGAGACAGTCAGATACATGTCAGTCACATAGACAGAGATACAGGTCAGTCACAGAGACAGAGATACATGTCAGTCACAGAGACAGAGATACAGGTCAGTCACAGACAGTCAGATACAGGTCAGTCACAAGGGACAGAGATACAGGTCAGTCACAGAGACAGTCAGATACAGGTCAGTCACAAGGGACAGAGATACAGGTCAGTCACAGAGACAGGTGGAGGTACATGTCAGTTACAGAGACAGTCAGAGATATAGGATCATTTGGGAGACTGAAGGGGTGACAGATAGGGCATATAGTGAGATAGTTACACCCAAGGTGCAGGACACAGGAAACTGGGTGACAGTCAGTAAGGGGAAAGGGGTTAAAGAACTAGTGCAGAGTAACCCTGTGGCCAACCCCCTCAACAGCAGGTTTATCAGTTTGGATTCTGTCGGCAGGGATGACCTAACAGAGGAAAGTAACCTAACACTTGGCGCGTGGCCTAATGGATAAGGCATTGGTCTAGTGATCTGAAGGTCTCTGGTTCAAGCCTCGGCTGAGGCAGTATGTTGTGTCCTTGAGCAAGGCACTTAACAACACATTGCTCTGCGACGACACAGGTGCCAAGCTGCTTGGGTTCTAGTGCCCTTCCCTTCGATGACATCAGTGGCATGGAGAGGGGAAGGCCTGCAGCATGGGCAACTGCTGGTCTCCCATACAACCCTGCCCAGGCCTGCGCCCTGGAAACCTTCCAAGTGCAAATCCATGATCCCATGAGACTAACGGATGCCTATGGTGACACAACGTGTCTAACAAGAGAAGTGAAAGCCAACATAAAATCCAGAGAGAGCATGTAATAGATCAAAAATTAGTGGGAAGTTAGAGGTTTGGGTTTGCCTACTAAAAACCAATAGTAGGCAACTAAGAAGGTAAGGATGGAATACAAAAGTAATCTAGCCAATAATATTAAAGGGAATGCCAAAAGTTTCTTCAAATGCATTAAGTGTAAAAGAGAAGTGAGAATGTACAATGGACATTGGAAAACAATGCTGGAGAGGTAGTAATGGGGGACAAGGAAATTGCAGATGAACTAAATAAGTATTTTACATCAGTCTTCACGATGGAAGACACTAGCAGTATGCTGGAAGTTCCAGGTGTCAGGGGGCATGAAGTGTGTGAAGTTACCATCACTAGCGGGAAGGTTCTTGGGAAACTGAAAGGTTTGTAAAAATGTAGATAAGTCACCTGGACCAGATGGTGTACACCCCAGGGTTCTGAGAGAAGTGGCTGAAGAGATTGTGGAGGCATTAGTAGTGATCTTTCAAGAATCACTAGATTTTTTAATTGTTCTGGAAGACTGAGAAATTGCTAATGTTACTCCACTCTTTGAGAAGGGAGAGAGGCAGAAGAAATGAAACTATAGACTAGTTAGTCTGACCTCAGTGGTTGGGAAGATGTTGGAGTCAATATTAAGGATGAGATCTGAGGATACATGGAGGGACATGATAAAATAGGCCATAGTCAACATGGTTTCTCAAAGAAAAATCTTGCCTGACAAATCTGTTGGAATTATTTGAAGAAATAATAAGCAGGATAGACAAAGGAGAATCAGCTGATGTTGTGTACTTGAATTTTCAGATCTTTGACAAGGTGCCACACAAGATGCTGCTTAACAAGCTACCAGCCCATGGTATCACAGGGAGGATTGTAGCATGGATAGAACATTGGCTGATTGGGAGGAGGCAAAGAGTGGGAATAAATGGAGCCTTTTCTGGTTGGCTAGTGGTTTTCCACAAGGGTCTGTGTTGGGACCAATTCTTTTTAAGTTATCTCAATGATTTGGATGATGGAATTGATGGCTTTGTTGCAAAGTTTGCAGACGATATGAAGGTAGGTGGAGGGGCAGGTAGTTTTGAAGAAGTAGGCTACAGAAGGACAGACAGATTAGGAGAATGGGCAAAGAAGTGGCAGATGGAATAGTGTCAGAAAGTGAATGTTCACGTACTTTGGTAGAAGTAATGAAAGGGTTGACTGTTTTCTAAATGGAGAGAAAAATACAAAAAACTGAGGTGCAAAGGGACTTGGGAGTCCTTGTGCAGGATTCCTTAAAGATTAATTTGCTGTTTGAGTCTGTGGTGAGGAAGGCAAATGCAATGTTAGCATTCATTTCAAGAGAACTAGAATATAAAAGCAAGGAAGTGACGCTGAGACTTTACAAAGCACTGGTGAGGACTCACTCGGAAGATTTTGAGGATTTTTGGGACCCTTATCTTAGAAAGGATGTGCTGTAACTGGAGAGGGTTCAAAGGAGATTCATAAAAATGATTCCAGGATTGAACAGCTTGTCATATGAAGAGCTTTTCATAGTTCTGGGCCTGTGTTCGCTAGAATGTGGATGTGGAAAGGCTGTTTCTTAAGATGAAAGAATCTAAGACCAGAGGATACAGACTCAGAATAGAGGGACGTCCTTTTAGAGGAGGAATTTCTTTGGCTAGAGAATGGGGAATCTGTGGAATTTTTTGCCACAGGCATCTGTTGAGGCCGAGCCTTTATGTACATTTAACACAGAGTTGATCAGTCCTTGATTGGTCATGGCAAGAAGGGATACAGGGAGAAGGCAGGAAATTGGGAGGGAAAATTGGATCATCCATGATGAAATGGCCTAATTCTGCTCCTACATCTTATGGTCTTACGATCTTCTGATACAGGCGAGTCACAGAGACAGTCACAGATACAGGCATAGACACAGTCCAGTCTCAGAGACAGTCAGAGATACAGGTCAGTCACAGAGACCGTCACAGATACAGGCATAGACAGTCCAGTCTCAGAGACAGTCACAGAGACAGTCAGAGATACAGGTCAGTCACAGAGACAGTCACAGATACAGGCATAGACACAGTCCAGTCTCAGACAGTCACAGATACAGGCCAGTCACAGAGACAGTCAGAGATACAGGTCAGTCACAGAGACAGTCAGAGATACAGGTCAGTCACAGAGACAGTCACAGAGACAGTCAGAGATACAGGTCGGTCACAGAGACAGTCACAGATACTGGCAAGTCACAGATACAAGCATAGACACAGTCCAGTCTCAGAGACAGTCACAGATATAGGGCAGTCACAGAGACAGTCAGAGATATATGTCAGTCACATAGACAGAGATACAGTCCAGTCTCAGAGACGGTCACAGATACAGGCCAGTCACAGAGACAGTCATAGATAGAGGTCAGTCACAGAGACAGTCAGAGATATATGTCAGTCACATAGAGATACAGGTCGGTCACAGAGACAGTCAGAGATACATGTCAGTCACAAAGACAGAGATACAGTCCAGTCTCAGAGATGGTCACAGATAGAGGTCAGTCACAGAGACAGTCATAGATACAGGCATAGAGCAATGCAGTATAGATACAGACCTTTTGGCTCAACCAGACCATGCTGACCATGGTGCATCATACACTGGGGTGCTCTCTTCAGATTCCTGACGAGGTAGCCGTAGCCTTCGGCCAGGAGCAGATGTCATTAGATGGTGCCCAACCTTCCTCGAGTGTTTCAACTGTTAACCACTACACTTTCCAGCTGGCGGGTCAGCAGTGAATAGATAGATCAATAGACAATAGGTGCAGAAGTAGACCATTCGGCCCCTCGAGTCTGCACCGCCATTCTGGTGACCAAGTGGTGACCAAGTCGCTGCCCATCTGCTCCTGACTTCCAGCTCAGCTCTTCTCACCTGCTTCATATCCAGCAAGAGGCTCTTTCTGCGTCCTCCCCCCTCCTGTGAGCTGCTTGATTCTTGCTCTTTTCGTCAAGGCCCAGTGCAGACAGGAACCTCCATGCTGACCTCGCAGGGAACCCTCTACAGCTGAGCTCTGCGGAGAATAGCCACGTCTACCATCCTTTGTCCCTGCACTCCTGGACTAAGGACTGGTACTTAAGGGCCTTCCTCCTGTGGTACTGTGAACTCTGCTAGGATGATTTTCTTGTCCTTGGTGGACCACAGTCCAACGTCTGGTCGAAGTGCGGGTTTGTACCACCTCCAGGAACTGCAGTTTCCTCCCTGCATCAACCCTCATCTCCCACGATTTGGCAGCTTGCAGCAGACTGGATTTAGGCCTCTTGTGGCCCTTTCCTTGATGAAAATGACGGCCCTGTTTGCCTCTCTGCCAGCTGGTCTCTTTCTGCACTTCTCCTGCTCCACTGTGTCAGCAAGGGACAGCAGGACCTTGTCATGGCATCACCTTTACCCTCCTTGTGTTGAAGCTGTTTTGCATCCTGACAGTATGTGTGCCAGTGAACCCCACTGGCCACAAAGCTTAGTTAGGGTGTTCTCTCAGCCCCATGTGTGCAGCTGTGACAGTGTCGGGAGAGTGTTGTACACAGACCGTGAGGAAAGAAATGCCGAAGTCTACAAAGCTCTGCCCAAGTGACCTTATGCTGGGGATGATCTCATTTCGTCCAGGCACCCTGTGGCCCTAACTCCACTGCCCTCGATAACCGCCTTTTGTCCTCACGGCTCAGAACCTCTGCCTGGACCACGTCACGCCTATCCCTTGCACTTGCACTTGAGTGCAGAGCCAAGGCTTTGCTGTCCCAGACATGGGTTGCCAATGATGTCTCTCAATTGCAGGGAGCTCACTCTCTGGTCTGTGGCCGAGTTGGTGGCCCAATTTTGTTGTGACTCCTGCTTGGTTTATCCGCTTGTCATTGGAGCCCTTCAGTGTTAACGCAGCTCTATGCTTTGCAACCTTGAACTCCTCACTACCGTTGACAATGGGAGCTGCAGATGGCCTGATTTTATGTAGAGAAGAACTTGGAGGAATCCCCAGCCACCTCCACAGTTGATTTTTCAATCCCCATGCCTTCTGGGGAACTCATACACCATGAAAAGCCAGAGTGGCCTTGGTAGAAGACTATGTTAGTACACTCATGTCTTAGATTTAACAGGAAGTCTGGTTTTCCTGATCTTCTTCAGCCACTTTTCAGTTTGCTTTACAGTGCCGGTGATGTTGGCGCCATCCGTCATTGCTGTATTATACCACTTTCCAAGACTCTTTACTGGGTTGTCCTCTATGGATGGAATGACTTCTCACTGTGCTTGAAGACTGAACTCGCTAGTAACCTTGCCCTTTTTGATCACTGTGCATCTGGATTTGAAGGTTACCTAGCCCAGGGTACACATGCGCACACATATATACAGTATATATATCTCCTCGTGGCTGTCAGGAACAATAAGGACATCAATGATGAGAGCGAAGTCCAAACTGCGGATGCACTTTATATATATATACACTTAATTGCAAAATTAACCCAGTTACATAGGCAGAATGTTAAACGTTTCAAAATTTTAAACCAATCACACCTAAAGAATAATATTTTTAATTGTAATTTATCATAATGTTCTTGTAAAGCTGCACGTGGTGCTACATATGTTTATACTTAATTTATCTTTTTCCAAAATTTACTATTTCAAATCAAAGCTATTTGACATTTACAAAAGTCACTTCTTAGGGTTTTGTGAAATTTTGCTGGATTTTTATGATTGAAAGGCTAGTACAACGTCATGTGAGGAAGGGCTGTCCTCTGCAGTTCTGTTATGTTCTAAAGTTCACACTTTGGTTATCTTGTTTAACAGTGTGATATTATTCTAAATTAAATATAACTTCATGTTATGGTGTGAACTCACTGATTTTCACCAATATTTAAGTGCAGTATGTAAATTACTAAACGAGACATTAATCCAGCTAACGCCTGGCAACATAAAAGATCTCACGGCCAAATTTTAACGACAGCAAATGTGAGCTGGCCATGTTACCAACGACAACAAAACGGATGACCTGCATTTATCTCATAATTATTTGCATAGTCTCCCAGTTGTCAAAGATTCCATAACATTTTCTATCCCAAGAGTGAGCAGAATTCTTAATTGGCTATGGAAAACATTGACACCCACTGATGTCTTAAATGGTTTTCCTGTAAGTAGTGCTGCGACAGAAAAATAAATCACGAATCGGTGTGAAAATCTAAACGAATTAATACGCAACCGGATGAGATGCTTTGGAAAGCGCGGTCTGTTTGAGAGTGCGGAACCGGAAGTTCAGAGCCTCATGATGATGTCACCTGAAAGCGGTCTATCACTCATTAGGCAACGTCAATGAAATGCGCGCGATTGTCATTCGGCCGCGCCGTTCCATGTGAAGATGGCCTGGTGCAGTCTTTGCTGTTTGATAGCATGTATCTGATAAGTTCTTTCGCAAGGTAAGTCAAACTCAATTTCTTGCAGTTCACGGTTATTGTTTGCTCTGTGTCTAGAACTGAATATTGCACCAACAGGGTTTTAGTAGGCTTCCTCAGTTAAATACTTGATGCTGTGTTCCACAAACATGGTAGAGAGAGGATTTACCCATAACCCAATTTCTTGTAATAAGAGACAAAATCTGATTCAGGAACGTTGTCTAAGTCTGTAATGATTTAAGAGATACCCGACCCACATGAATCACTTCAATAACTAGGGCTGCCATTTTCTTCATATTCCCAATAGCTCACCCCAGATTCCACTACTCACCCACTCACAGTGCCCTACACTGCCCAACTGATCTTCCATCCCAAATGTGGGAGAAAGCTGGAGCACCCAGGGATAACCCGTGCAATCGGCGAGAAAGGACAGGCGTGCTCCTGAGGTCGGGGCTGGAACCCGGCCTGCTGGAAGTGTGAGGCACCACCAGTACTGCCTTGCCATCCCTCTTCACCTGCTGCTTAGTTGCAAAGGGAATTAAATATTCTGCAATCGTCAATTAAGCTTTGAGCTTATGCTGGAAAGAAGGCCACCGCTAAAGTAGGAGACGATAAAAGAGCTCAGAACACCATCCATATTAACCATGAAACTAACACTGTAGTTAATTTCTCTTCATATCCATGGCTGGGATGGTTTTTGTGTTGTATAACAACACACACAATGCTAGAGGAACTCAGCAGGTCAGGCAGCATCAACGGAAAAGAGAGAACAGCCGACGTTTCAGTCCGAGACCCTTCAGCAGGAATCATTTTTCGTTGTATAGTTTTTGTCCTTGCTACAATTTGTCACATTCTTTAAATATTCAGTGAGCAGGGCCACTCTGAACTCTTCATCAGAGCTGAGTCAATCTTCCCCTCTGCCATCTGATTTCTAAATGGACGTTGAACCGATGAGCATTACTTCACTTTTATTATTTCTGTTTTTGCACTACTGTTTTTAATTTAACTATTTAATATACACATATTTACTGCAATTTATTTATTTATTTTAAATATTGCATTGAACTATACATGAGTATAGTTAACAAATAACCACAAAATTAACAGATTTTCTGATACGTGCAGGTGATATTAAACCTGATTCTGATTTTAAATATTAACCATCTTTTACTGGTATGTTTAAAGCAGAAGGTGCTAGGTCCTTGATTGGTAGGTGTATCAGAGGTTATGGAGAGAAGGCAGGAGGACGGGGTTGAGAGGGAAAATAAATCGGTGAAGATCTGAAGGGGAACAGACTTGATGAGCCTAATTCTGCTTCTCCTTCTATATTTTATGGCCCAAAGGTAACTTTTTATGAGACCATAACTGGCTCATGTCTCATGTCTTGAATTCTGGTTTGCTTAAATTTAAGACTTAGTTTCAAGTTGCATCAAATTATTTTTAATTTGCATACAATCCTATCATATTAGAGACATCTTTCTCTTGACTGAGGTTATTAATAAACCTTGGTCACACGATGCTCCATCTCACTGCAGAAGCTGGCTTCAATGATAGAACATTTTCTGTTTCACTCCTGAGTGCAGGTTTAGTTGTGCTATTGATTAGAAATCTTTTCTGGCCAAATCAGAAGAGCATTTCAGCCAAGCAAGGACTCCCCTATCTAAGGTACCAAATGCAATTCAGTCGGCCGGAAACCCATTTGTACGTCTGGGTAAAAGTTGAAAAAAAGTACTTCAGATGTTGGAAATATGAAATTTTAAAAAACTGCTGAAATCTCTCAGCCAGTCTGTGGAAAGAGAAATTGATTTGATTTTTCAGGTTGAAGATCTCATTGCTTATCATGTTTTTGTTAAATGCTACTGCAGTTCCACTGTAACAATCATTTTGTTCTCTTTGATGACACATTCAAAATGCTGGAGATGCTCGGCAGGTCAGGCAGCATCTATGGAAACGAGAAAACAACTGATTGTTTTGGCCATCAGGACTGAATATGTCCTCTCAGCCTGAACCTGTGTTTTCTCTCTCTGTGGATACTGTCTGACCTGCTGAGTACCTCCAGCATTTTATAGCCGTTACTCTGGATTTCTGGCATCTGCAGAATCTCTTGTTTTGTTCTCTTTAACACTGGTGTACAGCAGAGTGACGGAACTCAGCAGGTCAGGCAGCATTTTGTGTTTGTTGCTCCAGATTTT